>NC_057735.1:37614462-37661442 GCF_004010195.1 Chiloscyllium plagiosum | reverse complement strand
TGAGTCCCAACAACCCCCCCCTCCCCCAACCTCCCTCCCCACCTTACTAGTTTAAATCCTCCAAAGCAGTTCTAGCAAATTTCCCTGCCAGTATATTAGTCCCCTTCCAATTTAGGTGCAATCCGTCCTTCTATTTAGTTTTGAATGAGAAGTACTTGCAGAAACAATATTAAGTTTATCCTTTTATTATTTTTGCAATCTCTATCCTTATCTGATCACTTATTCTTAGATTTGTACTCCTTATTCTTTCCTGTCAAAATCTGTTCACCATTTCAATATCTTTCTTTCACCTTGTCTCTAATATTTAATATACACCTCTTCCTAACTTGATCTTCTATCCCTACCACATAGTTTAAAACCCCCTCTACTTTCCCAGTTACAGGGAAACCTCGATTATCCGAACTTGATGGGCGGGCACTATTTCATTCGGATAATCGATTATTCGGTTAATCGATGAAATGCCTTTCCTCTGGGGCTCGGAGTTTTTAAAGTTGACTCCCCGTTCAGGAGACTGCAGCAGCACACAGCGTGCGACACTGCCCCCAACTCCATACAACACCGCTCCCCAGGCCCAACACCATGCACCCGCCCCACAACCCTGTGCACCACCACCCTCTCCGCCCCAAACACCGTGCAATACTGCCCTCCTGCCCCTGCCCCGCCCATGACCCCAACCCCGTACACCCCCGCCCCCTCTCCGGGGCAGCTGGACTGGACACCAACAAGGCAGCTGCAGTTGCCTTTGTGGGGTAAGTCTCCAAATCGCACGCGCACACACACAGCCACAGCCCCTCACACAACTTATTACTGCAACGTTTTGACAGGTTTCACCTTTGCCCTGTACAGGACAATGTTGGATAGATTACCTGGGGAAGTGGGGTTTAGGATACACCCCCTCTGTAGAACTCCAGGGAAAGTGTGGGGAGAGAGAGGGAGGGCGGTCAGTCATTTGGAGATGGTGCCTGTTTAATCACTGTAAACAAAAGATACAATCACTGTTGGAAACACGTCTTTGATGTAATGTTTCCATCAGGACCTGGAGATCTCCTTCGGAAAATCCGATTTTCAGATAATTGGTATTCGGATAATTGAGGTTCCTCTGTGTATGGCTCATTGATCACAGCATGGTTCAGGTGCCACCAATCTCAACATTCCCTGGTGTACCCATTTTCTACTGTAACAGTCTTTGAGCCATAAATTCATTTCTCATTTTATTTACCATCTGCAGGCTTACACATGGCCTAGATAATAATCTGGAGATGATCACTTTTGAGATCTGCTTCTTAATTGAGTGTCTAGATACTTAGATTAACAATGTAGGACCTCTTTCCTTGTCCCTTTCATATCATTGTTCACTTAAAGGCCACAATGACTGGATCCTCCTCATCCCATTGTAAGTCCCTTTCTCAATTCTAGCACCAGGCACATGAGACAACTTTCTGGATTCTCCCCCTCTTCACTGCACAAGACAGTGTCAATACACCTCACTATATGGTTTTTAACTGCCACCGCGTTCCCTTTGTGCTTGAATGGGTTCCTGTACCTTGGTGTTAAGATCAGTTATACTCGTCTACCCTGCAGCCCCAACGCTCATCCAAAGAAGCTGAAAGAGCCTCAAACCTGTTGGACGGTTGCCAAAGCCTGTGACTTCTGCATTCCTGCCCCCTACCTGCTTCAACTGCAGCCACGTTCCCCTGTGCCTGACCATGGATCAAATCAGAAAATCCTATCCTTATGGGTGTTGTACAAAATTTCCAGGCAGCATTCCCTCTTCCCAACTGCAGCTCAGTCTCCAGCTTAATAACTCTGAGTCAACGCTCCTCAAAGTTGCAAGCACTTATTGCAGACATGTTTGTCCTGGATCACACTGGGATCGAGGAATTCCACAAGTTACAGCCATGATGCATCAGCTGTCCTGCCACCCTTTAACGACCTACTTGACTGTTTCATTAAATTATTATTTATTCTCCTATCTTTCTGTATTTTATTAAGCCTGTCACGCTTCATACTCTATTTTAAACCTTAGGAATAGAGTAGACCTTAACTACTCAACAGACTCCACCGAGCAACTAGTTCCCCCCCCCCCCCCCCCCCCCCCCCCCCCCCCCCCCCAAATAATAATAGAGGAAAGATCAGTTCCTAGAGGGTGAAAAAACTCGGAAAAGGAAACGAGCACCACCTCCTCCTCTACTTTATTCATCCAACTCTCACTACTTCTTCCAAAATTGTGAAGTATGACTTAACAAATGAGATTAAGATTTTAATACACATTCATTATTTGGGCAATGTCTGACAAAACTAGTAGCATTACTGAGTGTGCTTCAAACTATATATACATGTTTAATTACTCCTGATAGCACATGTCTGCAGGTTAAAATCTTGTATTGAAAAAACCATGAAAAGTGCTTGAAATTTGAGGTAAACTGAAACAATCCTGTCAGAAAGTTGTAATTACTTTATGCCCTGGCTGTAGGAATATGTATTTGCAACACTGGCAGCAGCCTCAATATACTTTGGCAAAAGCAAACATGCAGTCCATCAAACCAGACGTACAGGAAAACAGTGCCAGACCTTTGATGGAATGAAAACCAAAGGAATATAGTGACTGGCAGCAGCCTAGGAGATTGGTTACAGCATAAGTGACAGGAACCTATGTTAAGTTTGAACTCAGAATCCCTACAGTGTGGAAACAGGCCATTTGGCCTGTTGAGTCTGTATTGACCTTCCGAAGAGCATCCCACCCAGACCCACCTGTCCACCTTATTCCTGTAACCCTGTATTTCCAATGGGAAATCCACCTAGCCTGCATATCCCTGGACACCATGGGGAATGTAAGGTAGCCAAACCAATTAACCAACACATCTTTGCACTGAGAGGAAACTGGAGGAAACTCACCGAGACATGGAGAGAATGTGCAAACTCCACATAGACAATCGCCCAAGGGTGGAGTCGAATATTGATCCCTGGTGCTGTGAGGCAAAGGTGCTAGCCACTGTGCTGCCTCTAAGTTAAGGTAAGGTAAAGTTGTCATCTTCTTAGAGGTTGAAACTTTATTGCTGGAACAGCACAGCAGGTCAGGCAGCATCCAGGGAACAGGAGATTCGACGTTTCGGGCACAGGCCCTTCTTCAGGAATGAATCTCCTGTTCCCTGGATGCTGCCTGACCTGCTGTGCTGTTCCAGCAATAAAGTTTCAACTTTGATCTCCAGCATCTGCAGACCTCACTTTCTCCATCTTCTTAGAGGGCCATATGACTAATTAGAGAACTGTTTGTTGGTGCATTTAATCTGAGGGTTATTGTGGCTAGGGGCGTGTTTGAGAAGGAGAGATCTTCGTGGTAGCCTGAGCGAGTGCAGAAATTAAACCTGCAGTGTAGGCATCTTGCAAATCAACTGAGCTAATCGACCCCCCATTCTCACTCATGTCGCGAGGCCCACCAATCAGGTGGAGAGAGCAGCAACAGCTTTTGGATCGATAAAGATCAGTCAGACCAAAACTAAAAGAGAGCCTTGGAAGATGGATTTTTAAAGCAGACACACTGAGCGAGGATGGAATAATTGTCAAAGCCACCAGCTGAGATAGAGAGGATGAGAAGAAAGGAGGTGGGGGAATGTTTGTTCACAGTCACATAGATTTCATTGTGATTCCGATCAGTGCTATGGACAGGCAGCAACTGGATTGGAGGGCTGGAAGTATTGGTAGAAGATGTACGGAGAGAGAGACAGAAAGAAGAGAAAAGGTTTCTCTTCCATGTTGAGATCTTGTTCTGCAAAATATGTTTTGGCTCTGTGCTTCCATAATACCCACGTGTTACTGATGGTGTAAATAAACTATCAGCACCACACCTCGCTGTTCATCAGGGCAGCAAACCAACAAACTGTCATCCTGTTCCTGGTGCAGTGCAGCTAACATCAGGAACCAAGCAGCTGTATGTTTAACCAGCATCCCCTCATTCAGTGATACTGCAGGTCAACTCCTAATAGACAGCTTCAACACAAATCTTAACTACAACAAAAGCCAACCATTCCCAGGGGATGGATTCCCGGCGAATGTTGCAATCAATGATTTCCATAAATAGCAAACTTATGTGATGCACCCCCATCTGCACTGCTACTCCACAAAGCAATTTTTTTCTTTAAAACCATGATAAGTGAGCATTAGATTTGTAGTGGGTGAAAAGTAATGCAGTAAATATTGCATGGGTAAGAAAATTCACAAAAGGTGGGTACATGAATGGCAGGACTTTGCTGCACTTTGAACTTGAGTATTTGTGTATCGTTTTTGTCGGATCAAATATGATCCCAAGGATTGCCACGTTATAAATGCACTATCAATTCAGCAAGACTGATGTTGTTGGAATGCACCAGGAATCCTGTCGGCGTTTTTCTTAAATGTTCTTTCCCATGAAACTGGGTTGATGAGTGAACAGAAGGCCTAAAGTGATTTTGATTGGCCAGTCCTATTAAAGATTGACAGATCTCTTCATATTTTCTAACAGTGTCAACCTTATATCATTTGGGAGCCAATTGACCTCAACCTTTTGCCAAGGGTTGAGGGATCCCAAAAGGGCAAGTCACTTGTGCACGGTGTCCATTGTTCCCTATATAGCACATTCCTGATTGCTGCACAAGTTAGAGGGAATGTTAATCCACCTGATGCTAGTTAGAGCTACACTGCAGGATCCTGATTTTATTATTCCTAGGTTTTGTTCCTGTGCATGTTTTGTTACAAAGATTTATCTTTCCACGGATCCTTCAACGATAATGCACTAAGCTTTGTACAGCTGATATGGCTGATTCCTGCCATCTTACTGCATTGTTCTACCCCTTGTACATTAACTAAAGACCATTGTCTAATCTCTTTGGTTACAGCTAAATGTGACCTGAGGTTTGATTATATTTCTTGAAGCTCAGCCACCTGACCGACATTACTCAGTTTCTCTCTCCACAGATCTGAGTCCTCCTGAATATTTCCACCATTGTTTGTTTGTATTTCCGCTTTCCGCTTTCCAGCATCTGCAGTTTTCTGTTTTCAACATAGCACACACTCAGCTGGGTTCGTGTGAATGCTAATGATGTCATTTGGGTTGTACTTATATGTCAATTAATATTGCTTCCCAGCAACCAACCAGATGGCTCAACAGCATAATCTGAAAAATGGTGCTTTAAACCGTACAGCTCTGCAACAAATACCAGGTTAAGTGCATTGCCTTTAGTTGTGGTTAGAGACAATGTGATGCAGAAACCACAGCGCCGTTAATGTTGAAGACAAGAATAGAATCACTGAGCCATTGCGCACAGGATGAGGGCAGGAAGAAAGTCAAGTTGTAATCATGAACATATGTGGAACTTCTCACAATATCTTTGCCTGGCCTGCTTTCATTGGGCAATGGGATAATTAAGTCCATTGAACCTTATGGGTTTATGGATGTGGTACATTTTCAGATAAGTTTGTCCTCATTTTGCATTCACTGGTACAATTAGCAATACTGCAACATGAATTAGTCCAGTTTCAACTCTCTTGCCCAATGTACAGTAGCATCCACAGAAATAGCAGGTTGTCATGGCACTGACAGCAGTCTTAGCACCTACATCTCTTTCTTTGGATAGTAATTTGTATTCCACAGTTTTTTAAAATTTTGGAAGTCTTCCTGTTAACCAATCTGGAATTTGCTGAAATAAACATAGTTGTTTGTGGGAGAATCCAGCTTAGTTGGAAAAGAAGGTTGCTAATCTGCTCGGATTGTTCTGAAGAAGTTGCAAGGTAAGAGTTGACTTCATTCCTGTCAGTAAGTTCTTATTAAAGGCTGTGGATTTGTGCAGTCCAGCAACCAGTACCTGTCACAGCGATCATGTTATGGATTATTGCTTTTCTTTTCTTTGTTGTTTTCATAAATGACCTGAAAATAGGTGCCGATGGTGAGGTTTGCCATTGACATTACAAATATTATTGCGAGCGTTAGGATTGTAGAGGAAAACTATGTTCTACAAACAGATTTCGGTGCACTGGGGAATGAACTAACCTCTAGAAAATTGTATTCAATCCAAATAAGTTCCATTTTAAGCTTAAGGGCAGAGGCAACAGTAAATATATTTAATACTTGGAGCAGGATTGTGAAAGTTAACAATTCTTTAAAAGGTTCATGACCAGTTCCAAGAAGCCAAGATATAAAGGCGATTAGGCTCATTCAATAGGCCTATTTAATGCAAAGGATATCATTTCATGATTGTCCAAGACCCAGGATAAACTACACTCTGAATACTGTGTCTGTCTGGTTTTGGTTCTCTGATGTGATGGGTATTGAAATCAATCCAGAGGAGATCTACAAGAATGATGTGCAGTTTCAGAAACATAGCTTCACAGAGCTACAAAACTCACTCTTTCACCCTGAACTCTGACCCCATGAGTGTACATCAAGTCACCCTTTCCAGGATTGTTAATGACCCAATCTCTGCAGATCCTCCCTCCAGAATCTCACTACTTTCAATCGCCCTCATTAAGTATACAAAATGCCCCTGGTGAGATTTAGTATCCAAGCCTGTTTCCATCCGACAGGACTGAGTTCTTCCTGTCACAAATCTATTTCTTTTTCTCCCTATCCCGTTTCTATCCACCTAACTGAACAGTTCCCAATTCTGAGCCTATACGTTTGTTGTTCTTCACAGCTATCCAATCTCTCTACTCCCCATCCCTCTCTCTGACAGTCTGAGGACTCTCTACCTTCTTCAAACAGAAGACCGACCCATGTCCACATCTGCCAAGTTTGTTGTCACTTTGAAACTCTTGTCCTTTAATTCTCCTCATTCCCTCCAAATAAAAGATGTCCCAGAAGGTGCTCCCATTGGTCCTAGGTATGTCTGCCTCATTGCAGTCCCTGCCTGGATCCACTCTATCTTGGTTTTGTCTAGTACATCGATCACTGTATCATTGCGGTTCTCTCCCTGAAGTGGGAAATTTAATCAACTTTGCTTCCAATTTCTACATTAGAGTCCATCACCGACACTCCCTTTCCTCACCTTCTCTGCCTCTGGGGATAGTCTGTCAGCAATATGCATGTTGTGCCCACTCGCTCCCACCGCTACCTTGACTATAGTTGCTCACACCCTGCTTCCTACACTGACTCCATTGCATTCTCCCAGTTTCTCCATCTCCACTGCTCTAGTTTGAATGATAGAAGATGGTGACAGTGGCAAGGTTGGAAGTGTTTGGGCTCTGTGCCCTATACCCCACTCACCTGGCAGGCCGCATTCTTTGATTATTTTTGTTTTGTTTCTTCAGTTCTCTTTTGTATCAAAGTTCACCTTTTCTTCTTTTCTGCAGCTGTGATAGAGGAAGGCAGTTGCAAGGGCCAATGTGGTGGCTCTGGATACCCGCACCTTTTGGCCACAGTGGCTGTGGCTTTATCGCAGGCTTCATTGTCACTGGGTCTGGTCCATTCCTCCTGGCAGTGGCTATAGCAGTAGGGCATGGTGGTTCTGGTTTGTTCCTCATGGCTATGACAGCAGTGTGGCAGCTTCAGGCGACGGCTTCAGCATTGGCACCTGGGTGGGTCCAGTCTGTCTCTCTTTGCTGTGGCGGTGATGCAGTGGCACTGTGTGGGTTGGTCTGGAAACTCTTGCTTTCGTGGCAGCATCCCGTAGCCACTCTAGAAACCTAGCAGTTGTGGAGGGAACAAAAGATGACCTTTTGTCCATTACTTTGTCCCAATTATTTCTTTTTATAATTTCTGTGATTAAAATGGCACCGAATTCCAGCAACACCTTACTGTATTTTCACAAATACAAGTGACAATAAATTGCTATTCGATTATATTCCAGTTCAGCATTTCTGATGTGACTTTCTTTTCTTCAATCAAGGGTTACCCTTCTCAGTAGTTGACACAGCTCCAGACCATGTCTGTTACAATCTCTCCTACAACCATGATAGAGAACTCCTTGTCCTCGCCTTGCAACCTGCCCACACTCCATGGAAACAGAGCATCCTCATCCATTTCCATTACGTCCTGTATGATGCCATCAAACCCATCCATCCTTCCCTTCCCTCGCCAAATTTCAAATTAACTGTTGCCTCCTTCACATTCTGGACCATCTCTCAATTGCTCTAAACACTTGGTGAAAGGTTTTGTTGTGGGTAGTCCATTACATTCCAGAAATTCATTCTCAAGTTTTAGAATGAAATGCACAATATGTATTGAATCTTGTTTGTATGTTAGAATACTATTATAGTGCATTTTTCACATGTAAATTTCTAAGTTAAAGACACTTGGACTGATAAAAGGGAAGGAAATCTACTTTTGGTTCAGGTGAGTTTCCTTTTGGAAGAGGAGAAAGTGAGGTCTGCAGATGCTGGAGATCAAAGTTGAAACTTTATTGCTGGAACAGCACAGCAGGTCAGGCAGCATCCAGGGAACAGGAGATTCGACGTTTCGGGCACAGGCCCTTCTTCAGGAATGAGTAGAGAGTGTTCAGCAGGAGAAGATAAATAGGTGATACCTATCACATTTCCAACGCCCCTCCTCCAAGTCCCTCCTCCCTACCTTTTATCTTCTCCTGCTGAACACTCTCTGCTCATTCCTGAAGAAGGGCCTGTGCCTGAAACGTCGAATCTCCTGTTCCCTGGATGCTGCCTGACCTGCTGTGCTGTTCCAGCAATAAAGTTTCCTTTTGGAAGAGACTAAGTCACAAATTTCTTAAAGCTTTTTGTGCAGTGTCTCACCTTTATTTGGACCATACAAGGCAAGATTTGCTAAACACTCCACCTGGAACTGTGTGCTTTTTTTTCTGGTTATATTAAATAAAAGTTCATTCTTTCTATATTTATTTTGCATCTTTCACCCTCACAGGACATTCCAATGTGCTTTACACTCAATGGCTTGCTTTGTGTAGTCTTGTACATACTTTTGAACGTATTATCTTTCAGTTGTCACTTTTGCCACATCATTGAACAAATTTGAAGAATGTGGGACAAAATATGAAATAAAGATTAATATATTGACTTGTTGACAGCAAATTGGGAAGGATTACAGCTGCCAATGTGGACGAAGACACTGAGCATGTTGGATTTTGTATGCATCAGTGAGAATTTGATTCACTTAGATTTTAACTACTGTTCCCTGAAGGCAAAGGATAGGAACTTACTTTTGTTGAAGTGTAGAACAAAGCATGCTGCTTGTTTTCAGCTGTAGTGCCCACAGATAACCTTCTCTTTATATTTTTTTGGAATTTGTTGATGTAAGCATGCAAAAAGCTGTTTGTATCTCGTTAAACAGTAAGGCTAGCTTAGCTTGGCTGTTTTGTGCTATATGTTCATATGTGATTTATTACCTATAATTTATCATGTGTGAGCATCAGGACTGAATAGCAGCAATGTGACTCTGTATATGTATGTGTTCTGTGTGTAATGAAAGCTTGATAGCTCTACAATGTTCTTTGGCAACTTGGCACATAAGATTGTGATCTCCCATCATCTTGCTGAAGGGTTACAGTCTTGTACCCAGTTAAACTTCACACAACACCAGGCTATAGTCCAAAAGGCTTTTTTTTTTTTTTTGGAAGCACTAGCTGGACTATAACCTAGTGTTGTGTGATTTTAACTCAGTCCACCCTAGTCCAATACCAGTTCCTCCACATCAAGTCTTGTACCAGGCTATGGCTTTCTGGCATTTCTCTTGTTGATAAGGGAAACCAGGTTTTTAAAAAAAGGTTTAGCAAATGCTTATATTCATAGAGATATCTGTCAGACCGATACATTTCACAACAGAGTTTGAGCTGTTTTTCTGTTCCTGTCCATCGGCAGGATCCTTAAGCCACGCTCAGGACATTAAGCAGGAAACAGAGAGGGACAAAATAGTTGGCAGCTAAATGTCAGTTTGAAGGAAGGATCACCACACCCAGAACGTTAACTCCAATTTCTCGTTCACAGATGCTGCCAGACCTGATCTTTTCCAGCAACTTCTGTGTTTGTTTGTGGCAGAATAGTTGGGATGGAAGTAGGAGTATGCTGGTATCATGGTCAAAGGGGATAGTTTTGAAATCCAGAGGGGAGGTGATAGGGTAGAGGGACTGAATGAGGGTTTCAACATTGTGATTAAAGTGAAGGCGGCGCACTTGCTCTTCTCTGTGCAGCCTGTGCTCATCTGTTTTTAGATTAGATTCCCTACAGTATGGAAACAGGCCCTTCGGCCCAACAAGTTCACACCAACCCCCGCCCCCCTGAAGAGTGACCCACCCCTCATATTTACCCCTCCTAGTAGTTCAGGCACCTGCCTTAATACAGATGCTATCTCTGGTTCTAATATTGGGTTTCTTGAAGGTAAAAATTGATTCTCTTCTGATTTAAACAATTCAACTAGTTTGAAATGACCTTGGATCAATTGCTGGGACTCCTTAGATTGAAATAACTGTCAAGTCAAATTGTAAAGGCACCGTCAATCATATTGACAACTCAGCCAGTTCGAAACCTTGTTTCTATTGACCGATGTGATGTAGTTACTCTCAGGTCTGTAACCTCATTGATGAGTGAACACAACCCTGGGACGACTTTTAAATAGTTGAGGCTAAAGCTGTCTATTTTGATAATTGTTGGCTTTAAACCCTTGAACAAACACCACCACCACTTTCTCCCTCAGTTGTTGCAACCAGATTTAAGGAGGAAGCCAAAGTCAAATTTAGGTTCTGATGCATTGCTTCAGTCACTGACATAATGTAAACCTTAACCGTGGACAAAAACACGGTTTCATTACCAGTGCAACAACAGTAACATGCATTTAAAAAGCACCTTCTAACATAATAAAAAATTTCCAGACTGCATAAGAACTTTATAAGGCAAAACTTGACATAGCGTCACCTACGGCAATTTAAACAAAAAGTAAATGTTTGAGCGTTGCTGACGGGGTCAGAATTCGTTGCCCTTCTTTAATTACCATAGAATCCCTACAGTGTGGAAACAGGCCATTAGGCTCAATGGGTCCACACCAACCCTCCGAGGAGTATCCCACCCACACCCATTCCTCTACCCTACAACCTTAAATTTCCCATGACTAATGCAGCGAACCTACACATCCCTGAACACTATGGGCAATTTAGCATGGCCAATTCACCTAACCGGCACATCTTTTGATTGTGGGAGGAAATGCACGCAGATGTGGGGAGAATGCGCAAATGCCGCACAGACAGTCGCCCGCGGCTGGAATTGAACCTGGGTCCCTGGAGCTGTGAGGCAGCAATGCTAACCACTGAGCCACTGTGCTACCCCAATTGCACTTTGATAAGGTGCTGGACAGCTGCCTCCTTGAACTGGGTGGCATGGTAGGTCAGTGGTTAGCACTGCTGCCTCTCCGCACTAGGGACCTGGGTTCGATTCCAATCTCGGATGACTGTCTGTGTGGAGTTTGTACTTTCTCCCCACGTCTGCATGGGTTTGCTCTGGTTTCTTTCCACAATCCAAAGATGTGCAGGTCAGGTGAATTGGCCATAGTGGTCAGGGTTGTGTAGGTTAGGTCGGGGGGAATGTATAGGGAGGGGAATGGGTTACTCTTCGGAGGGTCAGTGTGGACTTGTTGGACTAAATGGCCTGTTTGCACACTATGGAAATTCTATGAAGCCTCTGCAGTCCTTGTGATGTAGGTAGACCACAGTGCTGTTAGGAAGGGGAATCCAGGGTGTTGACTCAATTACAGTAAATAAACAGATATATTTCCAAATCAGGATGATGGGTGACTTGTTGGGGAATTTGAAGATGTTCCATGCATCTGCTGTCCTTGTCCTTCTAGTCAGTAGGTATCATGGATTTGGAAAGTGCTGAGGAAGGAAGATAGGCCCGAATGAAAGACTGATGATCAAAAGCGTGACTAAAGAGAGAGGTTTTGAGGACATTCTTAAAAGAAGGAAAAAGGGATAGAAAAGCAGAGATGTTTAGGGAGAATACAAAAACAGAAATTGCCAGAAAAGCTCAGCAGGTCTGGCAGCATTTTTGGAGAGAAATCAGAGTTCACGTTTCAGGTTGAATGACTCTTCCTCCGAACCTAATTTGACCTGAAATGCTAACTCTGATTTCTGCCAAACCTGCTGACCTTTTCCATCAATTTCTGTCTTTGTTTCTGATTTCTGGCATCCATGGTTCTTTCAGATTTTAGTTTCAGGAGGAAATTGCAGATGTGGAGGCTGAGGCAGCTGAAGCCGTGGCCACTGATGACAGGGCACTTAAAATCACAGAAGGCCATGAGGTCAGAATTACCACTGTGGATATCTCGAAGGGTTGTGGGTCTAGTAGTACAGAGTCTTCAAGGGTGAGATCATAGATATGAAATTGAAGATCAGAATTTCAAAGCTGAAGCACTGGCTGACCAGGAACCAATGTAGGTCAGTGTGTACAGGGGTGTTAGGTGAGCTAGACTTACCCTGAGGACACAGGCAGCAAACAAAATGGAATACCAGGGCAGACAGGAGGTTGGGGGCAAGGGATTTTTTTGTTTTTAATACAGTACTTCTTTTGGGAGACGAACTGAGAATCTGTGATGATAAAATTGTGTTTTCATTGATTCCGCTGATTATTTTAATTTGTCTTTTTATATTGCTTGAACTGCATTTAAATAGGACCACTTGAATGAAAATCTATTTGTTTAGTTCCAGATTAAAAAGCTAATTGTTGAGGCTAAAGATTGTGGAATTTATAAAAAGAAATGTTCAAAGCAGAAAATGCTGAAGAAAGTCATCAGGTCTGACAGCATTCGGAGAGAAGCAGGTTAACATTTTGAGTCCAATGACTTTTTTTTTATTTCCACAGATCCGTCCAGACTATCTGAGCTTCTCTAGCATTTTGAGCATCACAGTATTTTGCTTTTATATTAATGGAAGTTTAAATTATGTGAATTGGCCATAATTATCACATTCAATGAAGTCGTCATGTGTCCTTGTAAAAGGCAGCCTGAATTCCAGAATAGTGAGTGAATGATTGAACTAATGTAGTTCTCAGCTATGGAGGTTTCTGCTGCTTTTCTTCAGGATTGTAACAGTGTTAGTTCCATGGCAGTCTAGACATAGATCATAGGATAGACCGCGTCTTGGAGGAGTGCCTTTGAGTGACATCTTTGAAGAAATTAGTAAATCATTGAGGCTGGAGGCTAATTGATGTAGAGCATGAAGGTCAGAGACCTTCACCTACAGGATTTTATTTGGAGGTCGTTTCAGTTATCAGCCAGCCTTGTAGTAAATTGCCCAATGGCTCAAATTTTTATTGTTAGAGAGAGGCAACAGGAATAGCTGAACTAGAATTGAAACTGCACATTGTATAAGGTAAGAAGTGAAACAATATTTCACAGCCATGTAAATAAAGTGAATGATACCTTTAGTTTCTGTATTGAAAGGTTTAGAAGCGTATATGGAGGCCTATTCTTTGTTGTTGCATTTATCTTGTGGGGAAGATAATGGCATAGTGGTGTTGACAAAGGGTCAATGATCTACAGGGTGAGGCTAATGAACTGGGGTAAGAGTTCAAATCCCCACCATGGCTGCTGATAGAATTTAAATTCTATCAATCTGGAATTGTGAGGTAGTCTCAGTGATGGTGACCATAAGAATGATCTTTGATTATTGTTTTTAAAATAATCTTTAAGAAGGAACCTACCATCCTTACCTAGTCTGACCTACAGCAATATGGCCAACTCTTAACTGTCCTCTGAAATGACTGAGCAAACCACTCAGGTCAAGGACAGTTAGGGGTGAGCAACAAATGCTGGCCTTGTCACTGACCCCCCACATCCAATGAAAAGAATGAATAAATCTAAATAAAGCATTTTCTTGGCTGAAGCCTGCATTTTGAATAGCTGGGGGTGTTTACAATCTGCTTTCAAAGAAGGCCCCTGATGCATTCTGATTGCCAACCGCACTGCGAAAGAGTTCTTTATTATGCTGTCCAGGTCTTGCTATTGTTCACATGAAGTTTGATTATAAGAGTAAAAAGTGACATGGAACCCAATAAATAGCTTGTGTACAAATCTGAAAACATGTCTGCTGGCTCTTATGATGAAGAAATAAAGCTCCTAATATAGCATCATCAGTCTTTGCGCACAAAACATGAATTGGGAGTATTTGAGTTGGAGGGTTGACTGCATTCTTGAGAAGATTTGTAGCTCAAATTGAGGTTCTGAGCTGGAAGGTTCGTTTTCAGATGTTTCATCACCTTACTCAGTAACATCATCAGCGAGACTCCGATGAAGCACCGGTGACCAGCGATTCACCGAGGCTCACTGATAATGTTACCTACCATGGTGACGAAACGTTTGAAAATTAATCTTATAGCTCAATGGGCAAACTTACATCCAGATGACTGGATATTAATCCAGTATCCCAGTGTACTACCAGACTGCCTATTTATAATGTATGTACAACAATGTAATTCACTGAATCCTTTGTAGGACTGTGAACAATTTTACCCCTGTAGTTTTACTGCGCAAAGTTCATTTGAAAGAATTACACATGACTGTAATAAATAGGAGAGACTACTTTCTAAACGCTGTTGCAAAATTTCTGACTCTGACTCTAACCCGTTAACTAAAAACCATTTTCCAATGGCTTATTTGTATAGTAGGGCCTAGTTAGAAGAATGGACAACTTTTTACTGACAAATTACCCAATCACTCCTTTAATCAACCTTGTTTAAAATCTGCTAAGTTCCCTGTTATACCTGAAAACTATCATTTGAAACATTACAGCTGTGGGTTCAACTGACCCAGTGTGGACTCGATTCCTCCTAGCTCAAGAACTGAGACCTTTATCTTCGACCAAGCATCGCTGATCCCAGCCTGCAAGGTTGGGTAATGTTGTAGCTTATTGACATCTCCCATAACTGCTGAAAAGGCAGAAGGGCTAAAAAATGTAAGAGATCATAAAATGATATTGAGTTGATTGTATTTCAATTGTAGGTGGGATTTATTTTAGTTCATTTCAAGCAGACAGTCCAGTCTGTGGAACAATCTGAAAAAGTGTAGGCTAACAAATGAAAAAAATAATTTATACACTGAGTTTTCAGATACCAAACTTCACTCTGCTATAGTAATTGCAATAAAAAAGTGAATAGCAAAAAAAAATGCAATAGAGATTATAACTAAATACAGTCATGCTGCTTTAAAAGAACTATGTAACTGAATGAACGAAAAAAATCAAAACCAAGCCCTTCTTTTTTTTTAATTCCCTGCAACTTCAAACTGGTTTATAGGGATTTAGCAAAATATCTGTCGATCAATGATTAATAATTTGATTAGAATCTGCAAGTTTATTATATCTCTAACTGAGAATTCTTCAGCTTTCCATTTTGTTCTTAGCCTTTTAAAAGATTCATATTAATATTCAGCTCATGTCACTAAACAGCAAGATTATTTCCCAGCTTTTCTGCTGATTAATAATTTTGATGAGATTTGTCCTTCTGTATTAGAATTGGAAATTCTTTTTTAGGCAGGTACATGGCAACCCCTAACTGATCAACTAAAGGGGAAGAGTTGGAATGGAACAAAACAATTAACCAACTATTAGATAAGTCAATTTAAGTAGAAACTTGAAAGGTGTCAAAGTGATTTGTATAGTCTGGTCTTGTATATGATGCAACTCTTTTTTTTAAAAAAGAACTCACCGGCTTCAAAATCAGGCTGTGAAAAATTATTTCCTCATCAATGTGATTTGAATTGTCCTGGTAATGTGCTAAGTCCTACCCTAGTAGCATCTTCCAAATGCATGAGTTTCTCGTGTAAATATGTTTAGATTCACTGAGGGCAGCAGTTTTACTCATGGTGCAGCAAGCTGCTCAAAAGCCACGTCAGAAGTTAATGCCACAACATTTCACCTTTTGCTGTCAAAAGGGCAACAGTGCCATTTAAATGAGTGCTTTTCAGTTGATGCAATAGGCTTGCTCTTAATTATTTAATCTATGGTTAGTAAAGGATTTATTTTGCAAAAGGGCTTGCTTCCCTTTAGTTCAAAGATGCTTATATGAAGTTGTAAGAATCAATGAAAGAAATTTGCAATTTTAACATGTGCTTCTTTGCAATTCCTACAAGTTTCGTAACAATATATTTCAAACAGTTGAAAGGCAATTCAAATCCTGCTTTTAGAGACCTAACCGTTCAGAATGCCTTTTCTATCCACATTGGTTGGAGAGAATGGTTTCAAAGTGTTTAAAATTCTGTCTGGCTTTTGTCGTCAATAGTGAAGTAAGGGCGTTTGCTATTGACCTCAATGATAGCTGCCTATAAAGATCTAAGAAACTCTGGCATTGATTTCACCTGTTTCAATTTTAATTTTAATCTGCTACAAAATTGGGATCACTGAGGGTCCAACAAATAATGATGTCAAAGAGAATAAGTTGGCACTCACGTTGAGAAGATGCAGGATATAGAGTCATAGTGATGTACAGCATGGAAACAGACACTTCGTCTAACTCATCCATGTCGACCAGATATCCCAACCCAATCTAATCCCACATGCCAGCACCCGGCCCATATCCCTCCAAACCTTTCCTAGTCATATACCCATCCAAATATCTTTTAAATGTTGCTATTGTACCAGCCTCCACCACTTCCTCTGGAAGCTCATTCCATATACATACCACCCTCTGTGAAAACGTTGCCCCTTAGGCCTCTTTTATATCTTTTCCCTCTCACCTCTAACCTGTCCCCTCTCGTTCTGGACTCCCCGACCCCAGGGAAAAGACTTTGCCTATTTACCCTATCCATGCTCCTTATAATTTTGTAAACCTCTATAAGGTCACCCCACAGCCTCCGACGGTCCAGGAAAAACAGCCCCAGCCTGTTCAGCCTCTCCCTGTAGCTCAGATCCTCCAACCCTGGCAACATCCTTGTAAATCTTTCCTGAACCCTTTCACGTTTCACAACATCTTTCTGATAGGAAGGAGACCAGAGTTGCACGCAATATTCCAACAGTGGCCTAACCAATGTCCAGCCTAGCTGCAACATGACCTCCCAATTCCTGTATTCAATACTCTGACCAATAAAGGCAAGCATACTAAACGCCGCCTTCGCTATCCTATCTACCTGTGACTCCACATTCAAGGAGCTATGAACCTGCACTCCAAGGTTGTTCAGCAATACTCCCTCGGACCTTACCATTAAGTGTGTAAGTCCTGCTAAGATTTGCTTTCCCAAAATGCAGCACCTCAGATTTATCTGAATTAAACTCCATCTGCCACATCTCAGCCCATTGGCCCATTTGGTCAAGATCCTGTTGTAATCGGAGTTAACCCTTTTGCTGTCCACTACACCTCCAATTTTGGTGTCATCTGCAAACTTACTGATAATACCTCTTATGCTCGCACCCAACTCATATACGTAAATGACAAAAAGTAGAGGATCCAGTACTGATCCTTGTGGCACTCCACTGGTCACAGGCCTCCAGTCTGAAAAACAACACTTCACCACTACTCTCTGTCTTCTACCTTTGAGCCAGTTCTGTATCCAAATGGCTAGTTCTCCCTGTATTCCATGAGATCTAACCTTGCTAATCAGTCTCCCATGGGGAATCTTGTCGAACGGCTTACTGAAGTCCATATAGATCACATCTGCTCTGCCCTCATCAATTCTCTTTGTTACTTCATCAAAAAACTCATTCAAGTTTGTGAGGCATGATTTCCCATGCACAAAGCCATGTTGACTATCCCGAATCAGTCCTTGCCTTTCCAAATACATGTACATCCTGTCCCTCAGGATTCCCTCCAACAACTTGCCCACCACTGATGTCAGGCTCACTGGCCTATAGTTCCCTGGCTTGTCCTTACCACCCTTCTTAAACAGTGGCACCACGTTAACCAACCCCCAGTCTTCCGGCACCTCACCTGTGGTTATCTCAGCAAGAGGCCCAGCAATCACTTCCCTAGCTTCCCACAGAGTTCTCAGGTACACCTGATCAGGTCCTAGGGATTTATCCACCTTTACCCATTTCACAGCATCCAGCACTTCCTCCTCTGTAATCTGGACATTTTGCAAGATGTCACCATCTATTTCCCTCCAATATATATCTTCCATATCCTTTTCCACAGTAAATACTGATGCAAAATACTCATTTAGCATCTCCCCCATTTTCTGCGGCTCCACACAAAGGCTGCCTTGCTGAACTTTGAGGGGCCCTATTCTCTCCCTAGTTACCCTTTTGTCCTTAATGTATTTGTAAAAACTCTTTGGATTCTCCTTAATTCTATTTGCTAAAGCTATCTCATGTCCCCTTTTTGCCCTCCTGATTTCCCTCTTAAATATACTATAAAATACACTGATTATCCTTTTTTTACAGACAGCAATGGAATGATGAAAAATACATTATAGAAGCTGAAATACAGTAAAAATACTATTGACTACAGAATTTTTATCATGGTAAAATGTGAACATAGGTTTTCAGAACCAGAGAGGTGGTTCAGCAGCATCAGCATAATGAGGCATACATTTTCAGGGATTTTTTTACCAGCTGTATTGCAGTGTTAAAAATAAAGTTACTGAAGATTGGTAAATTGTAAAGATTCCCTTCTGTGGAGGGACAGTGGTGAATTGCTGACAGCAGCCTGTGAATTTCTGTGGCCAACTGTGATTGTGTGTATGCTGGAATTTGTTGTAAGATTTTCAGTGGTGGACACACTTTGGTTTCATCATCATTACAAATCCAGACCAAATTCATTCACCATAGCCAAATGGTCTTGATGTTTGACTTCTGCAGATTAGTACTAGTGACTTCCAAAAGATGAATGCTGCCACAGGTTGAAATACCCGCTTCTTGTCAAAGAAAATAAGGATTACGTGATATTTTATTCCAGTAAATAAGATGGCTCATCTTGCGTAGAATAGAAGATTTAATACATAGAAGATATACATTGGGTAGCAGAGATGGTTGGTCAAATGATTACTTGCGTACCATAGTGTGAGCTGTTTGAATTGGAGTGATAACCCTGTGATTATGATGTGAATGTTGCACACTGGAACAAACATTCTCTTGGCTCCTTTACATTTTGGTTCAGTTGGTTCTGGGAGGAGTGTTTTACACGTGTCTGTGTTGTTAACCAAATCTAGATTTCATGTATTCTGGTCATGTTTTCTGTGAATCTTGGGGCAAATGACAATAACATCCTGATGATTCTCCTTTCAGGTTCCTGCTGCTGCATGCCATAAATTTTACTTCTTAATATTGTATTATTGCCCATCCCTAATCAGCCAAATTGCTATGGATCTGAAGGCCAGACCAGGTAGTGTTGACAGATTTAGGAACGTAAATTAGTACTGGAATAGGCCATTTGGCCCCTCACGCATGCCTTGCCATTTAATAAGATCATCAGGAAGCTGGAAGACCACAGCAAGCCAGGCAGCACCAGGTGGTGGAGAAGTCAGTATTTTGGGTGTAACCCTTCTTAAGGATGAGGTTACACCTGAAATGTCGACTCCTCCACCTCCTGATACTGCCTGTCTACTCTGGATTCCAGCATCTGCAGTTTTTTTTGGTCTCTATTCAGTAAGATCATGGCTGATCTGTCCCAGACCTCAACTCCTCTTTCATAGTCCTCTCTCATCGTAGTACACGATCCTCAATATTTCAAAAATCTATCTACTGCCTTTTTGAATACTTTGTGATCTAGCCTCCACAGCTGTTTAAGGCAGAGAATTCTAAATATTCACCAGCCTGTGGGAAATGAAATTCCTTCACATTTTAGTTTTAAACTTATTCTGTAACTATGTCCCTTTTTTTTTGTTTAAACTCCCCCAAGATTGGAAACATCTTCTCAACATTTACCCGCTCAAGCCCCCTCAGAACCTTGTATCTGTTAATAAGATCACTCCTCCAATGAATAGAGGCCTAACCTGCTTAGCCATTCTTCTCTAAAGAGATTACTTGTCCAGTGACAATACCAGTAGACCACCAACATCCCCGTTCTTTCTCTCCAAGCCAGGTGAAACATTTGTTGTCACCAATTCTAAAAGAGAACTGAAATTATTTTTCTAGACTAGACATGTGCAGAAAGTTTCTGTTACAGCAACAGCAACACTTGATGACATCAAATTCCTTCTGTAAATGTCACCAGAAAGTCCCAGTTTACGTGGGCAGTTCACCATGGCATGTGTTAAGAGTGAGGCTTTGAACCTTTACACCTGTAACTTGCAAAATAAGTCTCGAACGCAGGAGGATCAATGTTCGTTTTTTTTGAAGGTAGTCTTTCAGAGCTAAGTGTAACAGTATTAGAATTAATGGAAATATTTCAACTTCATGTCATCTTTAAATATCATTCTTTGAAAAATGCATTAGTTAGCAAATAGGGATGTTTTATTTCTGTTAGACTTAGTCATTGTTGGTTTTATTGGCACTAACAAAACATTCAAAAGAATGCAGTGGATTCCTCAAACTTCAAATGTATCATGTAAGTTACAGGAGAAAACCAGAACTGCATGAGTCAGTTTTATATTACTAAAGGCAGAGAAGCAAGTCAGCAATGTTGTAGTGATGAGATTCTGGGTTAATGGTAAAGTCTCCAGACAAGTAATTCAGAAATGTGGATTAATGCTGTGAGGCTCTGGGTTCAAACATCACGGCAGTCTGTGGAATCTAAATCTAATTAATAACATTGGGAATTGTACACAAGTCTCAGGGACAGTGACTGTCTCCTGGAAATGAAAACAAATGCTTTCTCCCTTTCTTCTGATCGATGCTGATGGCAGCTGTGAAAAGCTTTTGTCAGCATAAATTGTCCATCCTCAATGTGAAGAAAGAAATCCTAGCAGAAGGACAGCTTTTTGCGAGATTTGGAAATGTCATAGTTTTTGATGTAAACTGTCGCTGAAGCAAACTGGAAAACTAGACTCTAGTGACTGGATGACTAAAGGAAAACTGCCTCACCTCAAAGACACAAAGTTGTTGTACAGAATATTGATCCTAATGTACATACCATCAGAATGTATCTGTTAGATGTTAAATTAGTAATATTGTTATAAAGTTGATCATAAACAAATTGGATGGTATTAACTGATTGATTAAGTATCTAAAGCTTATATATTAAGGAATTGCCATTACACTCTTGGCTGGTAGATAAGGGGGGAGAGATATATAATGCTATAAACTGATAAATAAACCAACTGTTAAGAAGTCAATTTGTGATTCAATTCATCTGCCTGACTTCAGAATCACTTATCAAATATAGCATTATTTTATGATACTCTTAATGTAGTTTTCAGAGTTTAGACTATGAAAGAAAAACATTTACCAATTACTTATTGTAACTGATTTAAAAATAACAATGTTTCAGGCTATCAAGCAGGCTAATGTGATGGAATAAAGTCAGCACAGCTAGAACCTGCAAATACATAAAATGGCACAATGTTCCAATTATTCTAAAGCAATTTACTACATTTGCAAATAACAAGATGGTTTTATTGTAGAAAACATTTGCGTTTTTTCGTGGAGGGGGATAGTATTTGCTGGACAGCTGGTTTGCAAAGCACAGTCACACCAACAGCATTAATTTCAGTTGAGGTTAGTGTAATGGTCTCACCTTCTGAAGCATGCTCCTCCCCTGAGGCATGATGACCATTGGGTTAAACCACCACCAGTTGTCACTCTCCAACAAGAGTGTAGTTCTCTGGTATTGTAGCAACTTTCTCCTTATTTTACTGACTTAATGCCTAAAAATCATTTAAGTCCACAGGTTTCACTGCTGCTAACACTTTCCAGACTGCACCACCTTGACTAAAGATTTTCCAGATTGAGATTAATGTTGTTGATATCATTGCCTCTCCCAAAGTCTAAACTCATTTGGGACACTGTAGCTTTACATCTTTTGGGAATGAACTTCAAACTTACAGGAGAAAACCAGAATTGCATGAGTCAGTTTTATTTTAGTTCATACTCACTTATGTTACGCAGAAAGGGACTTTCCCTCGGCATAAAGTACAGGGAAATTATCAAGTTGCTATTTTGTTAGCCAAAGCTCACTGTTCAAAGTTTCACCAATAGCTTATTAATTGATAAATTGGCCAACCTATACTACCTTTCTGGTACTGCATTAAAGAGACCACATACACAAAAGCAGTAGAGTTTGACAAGACCTTTCGAATAGAAGTGGAAGGAATTAGAAGATGAACATAAACTAGAAATTTAATCCTAGAAGTCAATTCACAGGAGTATGGCAACCATGGAATACTGAGAATGGGAATGATAGATCTGCAAGACATGCTATAGGTATGGATATGGGCTCCATTGTTTTAACTGGTGCACTTTGCCTGAGGTTGGTGGTTTCAACAAGGAGTGTTGGAGGGCTTGAGTGACCATGGTAGGGCACAGATTATGGATTACTTAGTAGTGATAGTTGGCAACTGGAGAGAATGATGGTGTGCAGAAATGAGCTATACTGTGGGATTGAAGAAAGTTCAGGAGAGGGCAGAGTGCTGTTTTTTTTTAAAAAATTAATTAATGGGATGAGGGTGCCGTTGGCTAGGCCCAGCATTTATTGCCCACCCCTAACTGCCCAGGGGCAATTAAGAGTCAATCACATTGGTCTGGGTCTGTACCCCACATATAGGCCTGACCAGGTAAGGATAACAATTTCCTTTCCTAAAAGACATTAGTAAACCAGATAGGGTTTTCTGACAATGACTCATAGTCATCACTAGACCTCTTAATTCAGACATTGTTTTCATTGAATTCAAATTGCACCATCTCGTATTCTGGGATTTGAACTCCGGTCCCTCGAACATTATCTGGGTCTCGCATTAATAGTGATATTACCACTAGACCATTGCCTCTCCTTTAATCAGGAGCTGGGTTCAGCGTCCTGCATCCCATATCCACTGTTTAAATGAATAATTGTCCACTTGTGCTTAGTTTTGGTTCTGTCAGGACCATTCAGCTTCAGACCTCATTACAGCCGCCAACCAAACAGGAACCAAAATTCTAGATTGCAGAGGTGAGAGAAGAGTGAACTGCCCTTGATATTAAAGTGGCATTTCACTGACCACAGCACCAAGAGTTCATCGCACAACTGAAGTCGGTGAGAATTTGGGTAAAACTCACCACTTGACCTAACACAAAGAAAGGTGGTTTTTAATTGTTGGAGGTCAATCTTCTGATCCCCAGGATATCAGTGTTTCGTTGGATAATGTCCTCGCCCCAACCATCTTCAGCAGCTTCATCACTGATCTTTCTTCCAACATCAGCTCAGAAGTGAAGACGTTCAGTGTACCATTCTCAAGCACTGATGCAATTTCAGGCTATAGGAAGCAAGACCTGGAGAGCATTCAAACTTGGACTGACCTGCAACAAGTAACAGTCATGCCAGATAAGTGCATGGAAACTCCAACAAGAGAGAATCTCATCATTTCATTGACATTCAATAATGTTACCATAACTGAGACACCCACCATCAACATCCTGAGAATAACTATTGATCAGAAACTTAACTGGACCAACCACACACATTCTGTGACTGTTACAGGTTAAAGACTGGTGAATAACTCAGCATTTATCTCCCCAAAGCCTGTCCAATATCTACAAGATACAAATCAGGATTGAATACAGTCCCCTTGCTTCAATGAGTGGAGGTAAAACAAAATGGAAAGAACTTGATATAATTCAGAATTTTACAACTTGCAAACTCATCACTATGTTAATCTCTGTAAATATGCATTCTTTCCAGTGTGGTTATCTGTGATGTGTAACATCTGCAAAATATACTGCTGCAACTTGGATAGACTTCAGTGACAGCACATCTAAATCCCTCTGCCTGTATCACCAGATGCGAAAGGAAAGTAGGTACATTGGAGTTGTCCTCCAATTCACAAGCCATCCTGCACTGTTGTTCCAAATCTGGAGCTCCTCTCCCAATAGCACTGGATGTGCCTACACTACATGGATGGCAGTGGTCCAACAAAGCATTCACTACAGTCACCTTGAGAATGGGCAATAAATGCTGGGCTTGCCAGCAACTTTCACATCCTATGAATGAATTTTTAAAATAGACCAATGTTTTGGAGTCAAGATTCAAATCACCTAGGAGGCAAATGGGCTGATTATGGTTTTGTTCTATTTAATTGCCAGCCATATCTATTTCTCCAAGCTTTAAAGAATATACCCTTTATAATCCTGAAAAAGTGTTTTAGGAAGTTTCAGAGGAATTTGGAATCTATAACTAACAATGGTTCTCTATTAGCTACCACCAATGTTCCTGGTTCCCAATATACAAGTGTATTCAAAATACTGGATCAGAAGTTGCAGTTGAAATAATGAGGCTGCAATTTTTTATTTTCTGTTATTACAGGGAAAATGAGACGACAACTTCCAGCATTTAATGTGTGCCTATAAACCCAGCAATCTGGAATTTCCTGTCTGAGGTCACCGCTCCTCCACAGGATCAATTGAAAAACATAGTCCCCTGGACAAATGACTTACCCATTTGCTCCCTGCAAAAAATTCAATAACACTTTTTGTTAATGCATTCAATGGGAAAGGAATTTTTAATGGCCTGATAATTACCAACAATCCCTGGCAGTGAAAATGTTATTTTATAAATGTGACTTTGTATTACTGCAGAATTTAATTAGTATTGGAGAATTTTATTTTTCTATAAATTTTGTGCTTTCTACTTTATCTCGTATTCTCATTTGTCTTTCTTAACCTTTATTTTGCTTTGCATGCACAATTTAAATCTGATTAATACTTCCTGCTTCAGATCCTATGTGTCTCTGTGAGAATTTTTCAATCTGATTGGGTTGAAGAGCTGCTCTGTTTCTTGCCTGTTCTCACAGATGTCCTATAGAGGGCACTGTGCTGGAGTGGACACTGAATTTGTGGGTGTCTCCACCCAAAATGCACAAAATCTTTCCATTCACCAATGACTGGCCTGAATTTGACAATGTCACAAGCTGCGCTGGCTCTCTCAAAGATACTGTTAAAATGTCCTACCTGACTCTGGGACTGTGCCAAATCTGTCATGAAAGATCAATTTCACAAAACTGTCCCAAGAAAAATGCAGAGTAATACAGTTAGCTATCTGATCAGAAATAGAATGATACAGGATCTAAACAGTAGTTGGCATTTAAAGTTCCAGCTGTACAAGTTGTTAGTCAGGCCATATTTGGAGTACTGCATTCAATTCTGGTTGCCCTGCTATAGGAAAGGTGTTAGTAAACTGTAGAGGGTGCAAACAAAGACTTACAAGGCTATTACCAAGACTGGAGGGTTTGAGTTATAAGGAGAGGCTGGGTAAGCTGGGACATTTTTTCCCCTGGAGCATAGGAGGTTAAGAGTTGACCTAACAGAGGTTTGTAAGATTGAGGGCATGGATGAGTTGAATAGCCAAGATTTTTTCCAGAGTAAGGAGGTCAAAAACTAGAGGCATAAGTTTAAGGTGAGAGCGGAAAGAGTCTGTTTCTATGCTGTATAACTCTAAAGACTTTTTGCTAAAATATAACACGGATCTGTTATGTTTCGACATGCCCTTGTAGCCCTATTGGGAATGCAAATAGATTCCCTTCATGTTTAGAAAATGCCTTTTTCTATTGCAACAGAATTGAAGTTGTAATGAGGAATGTCAAAATTCTTCTATTTATTTTGCAAAGAAGAGCTGTTTTGTACTTGTTGTATTTACTTAGATAATTTATGAATAAAATATATTTTTGAAATTTAAAACAAAAAGGCATGTGAGTAAGATTTGATGAAAATTTCTCTGCGCACCCTGCCAGTAATATAATTTTTCTTTTCATCAAATAAACATTTTGTTCCACCTGTGATATCTGGATATCTTTGAGCTCTGAAAGTACTTTGTAGTTTTGATTCTTTAAGACTTACATTTTGGTCAAATGTGTATACTTGGGAGCAGTATTTAATGCAAAATAAACCACGATAATTGAATATTATAGCTATCATCCTTATACAGTTCCTCTGTTGTGTGTCTTTACTCTGTGGTCTGCAGTTGTCATTGTGCATTTTCGGACATGTGTAGCTAGATCTGAATATTGTCACTATCTTTACTTTCTGGGTTTGGTTTAGGCAATCCTACCTGATTTGCATACTGCTCAGTCATTTGTGTTAACGTCAGTGGCAGAGGTTCTAAGTGCTATATTGCAAAACATTCTTGTCACTGGGTGGGACTCATGCCTGAGTTTTGGTATTTGTTCCTGGCAGTGCAGATTGCACGAGTCAGTATGAGATGTGATTCTCCTGTGCTGACATGTCTGTATTGCATACCTTTGCCTTGGGAATGCTGCCATTTTTGGTTTCTCCAATTTACACAACTCTCAGCTCTGGGACTCTGATCTTCTCCTAAAACCACTTCTCCCCAATGCCTTCAAAAACCTCCAGACTTACTCTTCAAACATACCCTTGATCCCCATGTGCCACTTCCAAAATATATGTCTTGCTTGATGTCCAGCTGGCTTCTTGTAAATAAATAAGACACAAATGAAGTTGTTCAGTGTTAATAATAATGCAGGAGTTCTAGTTAAATTTCTAGTGTGAAATATTTGTTAAAACAAGCAGAATGAGAAGGGAAGTGCTGGAGGGGACTTGAAGGTAGATCAGTCACGAGGGCCGAATGAATTGTATCCGAGACTGATGAATGAAAGAAATAGAAGACCATTTTCCACCTTCACTGGATTCAGCTGAGGTGGATTGGAGGTCCACAGATATTGTACCATGATTCAAAAAAGGTGTAAAGGATAATTATTTAGCTTGTCAGTCTGACCCCTCAAATTATTAGAATCCATACTGAGTGATAGGCACAAATTAGTCATGGACAGTCAGTATGATTTTTATTTTTGATGGGAAGGTCATGTCTTAGCTTTATTGTCACAGTACTCAAAGAAGTACAGTGAAAAGTTTATAAGTCACCATTTACAATGCCATCTTAGGTGCAAAGTACCTAGGTACAGATTCTTCACTACAGGTTCTTAGGGAAACAAAATTAGAAAAAATAAAGAAATAAGTTCAGCATTGCACTCTGTAGGAATAAATTAGAAAATAGAGAAATGAAAAGTTCAGAACAACAGCCCTTTTCAACCCATTCTATGCTGGCCCCTATTCCACTCCAGGTTTCACCTCGAGGCTCTTAAGGTTATGAGAATGCTGGGGAATCATCTGGAATCTCGAGGCTGGACGTCCATGCTGAGGCTGGGTTGGAAGACCACCATGCTGGGCTGGGAGAATGCAATGCCAAACCAGGGGCTGACCATGCCAGGTTAAGGAAATTAAAGCCCATGGGATACAGGGCTTAATTCAAAGTTCCTCTCATTGACAGGAAACAGTGGGTCTATGGGTGCTCTTGCTTCTGTGAAGAGAAAGCAGTTTCCAGTCGTGTTCCACAGGGCTCCGTGTTGGGTCTTTTGCTGTCTGATTCAGAAATAAATGTGAGAGACATGATTGGGAAATTTACAGTCGACTCAAAAGTTGGCCAGGTAGTGGTCACTGAAGAGGGTGGCTGTCAGCTACAGGATGGTTTGGTTGAGTAGAATTCAGTGTGGAGAAGTGTATCATTATGTTTTTGGGAAGACAAAACAGCCAGGGAATGCACAAATAATCGGAAGATATTGAGAGCAGTAGAGGAAGTGAGATACTTTGGAGTGCATGCCCACAGGTCCCTATATATGGCAGAACAACCAGGTAAGATTATAAGGCATACACATGGGTTGCTTTTACTCATTGGGCAAGGTACAGAATACAAGAACATGGACGTAGTACTTATATGACACTGGTAAGGCCACAGCTGGTGTTTTGT
This sequence comes from Chiloscyllium plagiosum, assembly GCF_004010195.1. Taxonomy (NCBI): domain Eukaryota; kingdom Metazoa; phylum Chordata; class Chondrichthyes; order Orectolobiformes; family Hemiscylliidae; genus Chiloscyllium; species Chiloscyllium plagiosum. Next base: position 37,633,707 of record NC_057735.1, on the reverse strand, counting down.
GTACAGTTCCAGTCACCACATTATAGGAAGGATATAATTACTTTAGACAGAGTACAGAATGGTGCCAGACTCAAATTGCAGTATTAAGGAAAGACTGGATAAACTAGTGTCGTTTTCATTAGAACAGAGGAGGCTGAAAAGTGATTTAATTGAGGTGTAGAAGATAATGAGGGGCTTGGATAGAGTGGACAGGGAAGACCTGATTCCCCTCACAGGGAGGTCAAGTGGTAAAAGGGGATATGAGGAATAATAGTTTCACTCAGGGTGGTGGGTATCTGGAATTTACTGCTCCTTTTGGTTGAGGCAGAAACTCTAAGCTGATTTAAAAGGAGCCTGGAACTACATGAGAAGCACTGTAACCTGCAAGGCTACAGATCAGCTGCTGGATAGTGGGATTAGAATGGGCAGCTAGTTTACTCACCTGGCTGAATGGTTTCCTTCTGTGTTATAACTATTCAATGGTTAACGCCATCAAGGGTGTCCTGTCAAAATGTTTGGACCGGTGGACTTGAAATACACTGTCAGAAGCAAGGGAAGACTGAATGGTAAGATGGAAGAGTTCTATGATTCTATGATGATTAAGTTAGGGGTGAACTTTCAAAGGGTCAAGTTTGTTTGCGGCAGTAACTTTTCATAGAAATCTTCAAGAACAGAAAAAGGCCTCTGCCCATTCTTTGGAAAATATATATCTGGCAACAGATTCTTGTGTTAAGTTCACTGCTGGATCAGTTAAAACATGGGAATTGTTATAATTCCTATACATAAATTTGGATGCATTATTATCAATACTTGTTTGTGCACACCTCTCCAGTTCCTGTCATGCATCTCATTCCTGATGAAGGGCTTTTGCCCGAAACATCAATTTTCTTGATCCTCAGATACTGTCTGACCCTCGTGCTTTTTCAGCCACACTCTAATCTTGATTCTGATCTCCAGCATCTGCAGTCCTCACTTTTGCCTATGCATTCTTACAGTATTATTTCCATGTTTAAGTTGTGAATTTTAGAACAATAAACACTTGCAGGACAAACCTCTAAAACTCACTCACACAAAAGCAGCTGCTGAAAATCTGACTCCCTGTGGTGTTTATTTCTCTGCTTTACCATGTGAGGAAGTGCTTTGTTGTATATGCTGCTATTTCTTTAATCAACTCCACAAATATCTACTGCAGTAATGATGAGTAATCGTGATGAGTTCATTGTTGTGAAACATTCTGAGGTGTTGATCATCACCAGTCTTTATAATTTATAACTGGCATCAGCAGCAATTGACACATGCCTATGACACATGAATTCACTATCATTAAGAAGATAGACTGATACAGCATAAAAACATATCACTTGTCCATCAGTCCTCCTGAGAACATCTTGCCTCCAAGAACAGCTACTTAAGAATCCTACTCATTGACTACAGTTCAGCCTTTAACACTATTATCCCCTGGAGGCTGATTACTAAACTTAGTGATCTCTGACCAAGCCCCACTCTCTGCAACTGGATTCTCAGTTTCCTGACTCACAGGCCACAATCAGTGAAGATTGGGGACAATATTTCATCCTCACTAACACTCAACACTGGAACCCCCCCAGGAGTGCATACTCAGCCCCCTACTGTATTCATTGTATACTCATGACTGTGTTGCCAAATACCAGACTAATGCCATTTACAAGTTCCCTGATGACACCACCATAGTTGGTCGAATCTCAGATGGTGATGAAACAGACAAGAGGTGGAAGACCTGGAAAAATGATGCACTGAGAACAACCTAGCTCTCAATGCCAATAAAACCAAGGAACTCATTATTGACTTTCGGCGGGATGTTACTCATGTGTCCCTACATGTTAACAGCACAGAGGTGGAATGAGTAGAGTGTGTCAAGCTCCTGGGAGTGGTCATCACAAACTTTCTTGGACTCTTCATGTGGACGCACTGGTTACAAAGGCCTAATAGCGTCTTTCTTCCTCAGGCAACTGAGGGCATTTGGCATGACGTAAGATACCCTTGTCAACTTTTATAGGTGTACCAGCATTCTGTCTGGATGTATCACTACCTGGTATGGCAATTGTACCATTCAAGATTGGAGACGGTTACAGAGAGTGGTGAACTCAGCCTGGACAATCACAAAGGCCAACCTCCCACCTATAGAATCCATCTACCAGGCCCGCTGTCAAGGAAAGGCCGCCAGCATTCTCAAAGATCCATCCCACCCTGGCAATGTTTTTCCACAACCTCTACCATTGGGGAGAAGGTACAGAAGCCTGAAAACACACACCAGCTAGTTTTGCAACAGTTTCTACACTACTGTTGTTAAAATACTGAATGGACTCTCAAACTCTTAACATTCACCTGTTACCTGTGTTTTGTTTTTGCCGCCATTTACCTATTATTTACTTATCTATGCTGACTCTGTGATCTCCCTGTATTGCTCACATGATGAAGCTTTTCACTGTGCCTCGGTACACGTGACCATAAATTCAAATCAATTCAATTCAAACAGACCCTTCAGTCCAACCAGTCCATGCTGACCATGTTCCCAAGATAAAATTGTCCCTCCTGCCTGCGCTTGATCCATATTCCTCTTCATGAACTTATCCAGTGTCTTTTAAATGTTGATAATCAGAAACTTATCTCGTGATTCAATGGAAACACTCTCTTGACACCAGAGTCTGAAGCTCATAGGTTCAAGCACATAGTCTAGACTGGCACTTCAGGATTGTCTGGGAGAAAGTGAGGCCTGCGGATGCTGGAAGTCAGAGTCAAAAAGGGTGGCGTTAGGAAAGCACAGCAGGTCAGGCAGCATTCGAGGAGCAGAAGAGTTGATGTTTCGGGCATAAGCTCTTCATCATTCCTGTGTGCTTTTCTTTAGCGCCACACTTTTCAACACTTCTGGACCGTACAAAGAGCTGCACTCATGGAAGTGACATCACCTGGAAGAGCTGTTAAAGCATGTGTTCACCTGCTCTCAGCTGGATATAAAAATTTCATGGCTCTATTTTAAAGAAGAGCTGTAGGAGATCTAACAAAGATCTGGCCAGTACCCTTTGATCAAAACGTAAAATTGGTGGATTGTCTCATTGCTGTTTATGCAATTGTTATGTGCATTATTGTTAGGTGCACAATTGACAAATTGTCTGTCACTGTTCATGATGAAATATTTCCTGACAATCGATATTGCAGCAGTGCCATCTCTGCAAAAGCATTTTGTTTATAAAGCACATAGAAGATACGCTGAAAGATCGTGAACAATGCTGTATCAATCTTATATCAGACTCTCAATGTTAAGTCTGTTTCTCTCTCGCTGTGGATACTGCCAGACCTGAGTTTCTCCAGCATTCTTTGCTTTTGTTTCTTTCTTTATGGAAATGTAATCACGCTAGAATCCTGTCTGAGTATTTTTTTTTCATGGTTGATTGTAGAGTGAATTGTGTGGGAATGTAATTCATGCTTTCCCTTATTGTGGGGTTGTTTTGAAATTTGTATTGACCAGAAGAAGACTGTTGACTTTTCTATGAAGCAAACTAAATAGTTGATTCCCTTCTGATACAACAAGGGTATACAGAACTATCAAACTTGTGTTTATAGGACAGCCACACCTAGGATTTCATCCTCCCCTGCCAAAACTGAATTTTATTGGAGACTGTTGCAACAGAACTGAAATCAGAATAAGGTCTTATCCCAAGTAAAATCTATACTGTTCAGTTTTATAACATTCACAAAGAACGTTATCTGTTTTAAAGGAGGCTCAGTTGTCTTCATCTACAACTGTTGATAGAAGCATTAAAAGCTCTAGGCTTCCTTCAGAATTAAATGAACTTGTTTAAGAACTCTAGAGAGGGGTTACTGTCTGTCCTGCAACAAAACAACAATCAGCAGGAATGTTTTGGGACCTTGTATAATGCTAGATTTCATGTGCATTCATCTTCCTGTTTACCCACCATTGACAGCCACAACTTCAACCACTATCTTGTACTTTGAGCAACTCTTCCTAAATCGTGCTGCCTTTCCACTTCCCCCTCCCTCTTTTAAGAACCTCCTTAAAAGCCATTTCTCTCAATAAGCTTTTGGTCACACCTTCAAATGTCGCCGCCTCTGACCGATTGTCTATTGTCTGTTTTTACTCAGATAATGCCTCAGTAAAGTCTGCTCAGATGTTTTTCTACATTGAATGTCCTCGACATGTTATTGTTGTCAATTTAGGTTTTGCTTAGTGAAACGAGAAATACTTTTTTAATCTGAATTGTCATTGCTTTTTGCAGCCTAAAAGTGCAATGCAATTTAGGTTTTGCATTGCACTTTTATCTTATTTGAGGTACCAAAGTGCTGGGACAGATCTCATACTTGTAGCATTTTGTCCAAGTCCTAATCTTAACAATGTGCTTTTCCTTCAGAGGGCTTTGCAAATGATTTTGTAAAGGAGTGCTTTGTAACCACAAGAAGTAATTAAACGCAACAGAGAGGAGATGCTACATCCTCACCCAACCCAAAAAACATGTAATCCTATCTCCACTTCTTTTCCAATGTATTGCTATTACTCAAAGATTCTTTATGATAATTTTCCTTTCAGGTAAGAAAACACATTTATTATTTTGTTGTGTTATGTTTGGTACATGTAACTTAGTTCATTTTTAAGACATAAATTGTTCTTAGCAAATCTGGTCACTTGCAGATCAGACTGACTTCTTTAAAGGGTTAATCCTGAATGATTTTATGGAAGTGGTGGCTTAGTGGTAATGACTCTGGGTTAATAGTTCAGAGGGTCACAGTGGCTGCTGGTGGAATCGAAATTAAATTAATAATTCTGGAATTGATTGTTGGACTCCATAATGTTAACTGTAAAGCTAACCCCATCTAATTTACTAATATCCTTTGGAGAAGGAAATCTGCCATCTTTACCTGGTCTGGCCTACATGTGATTCCAGACCCACAGTAATGTGGCTGATTCTTAACTGTCCTTTGAAATGGACTAGAAAGCTACTCGATTCAAGCTTCAGTTAAGGATGGGCAACAAGTGATTGACAACACCCATGTTCCATCCAAAAATATGAAAAATCCTTATGTCAAAAATTTTGAAATGTTAGAGAAGTTTATGCAAGTAGTATTGTGCTACTTGTATCTAAATGGACGCTTCTCCAAAATTGGATTTGTGTTCCTGCAACAATTTTTTTCCTAATAAGCTGGTTCCGTCACACCACCATGAGTAGGGATAGTGAAGCAAACAGATACAGGAATAAAGAGAGACACGTGCACAAATGGAGAGAGAGTGAGAGACAACAGCTCAAGTTGGAGAAAGAGAAGAGGAAACAAAAACTGGAGAGAATGAGCAAGAGAGAATCATAAACTAGCAGGGAGAAATACATATTGGTGCAAGGCAGAGTTTGTGTTGGCTTGTCATGTGTGTTTTTGTGGTTTGTTCTTGGAGTCAGGCAGCTCTGGTGCTTAACTCTGAGGATTCCGCTTCAGAGGATTACATGTGCGAGTCAGTGAATTGAATTGGGTATTGCATTGAAGTTAATTATTAAATTGCTGTTTATTACAAAAACTGTCAAAACTGTACAAAAACTTTAGTTAGATGTTACTTAGTTCAATGACATTTTTGTGATTCAGTATTTACATCAGTTTCTCATTCTGTAGAAACATCACAGAAGTGTTTTTTTATTCAAACTTCATTCATCCTAATCTCTCTCAGCTTTTTTGTTCTTGTTTTATAAATTGATATTTGTCTCACAATTGATAAAGTCAAGAATATTATTTTGGGTTTGGAGATGTCGACTCAACTAATTTCAATTCAACAGCATTTCCAATGGACAACGGTCATGTCATCAAATCTCATGATTCGGCATTACGAGCTGACACATGATTGAATATCAGGTGATCAAATATCATACTATCACATCTGTAGGACCAGGTTAAACCAGAGTTAGCGACTCCACTGCCAGCTAACCTGACTTTCTGCCCACCTTCCCACTTCCCCCTCATTCTGCCATTGCATTAGTCCACAATGTTTGGTTGCAGTGAGGAACTGCATTCATACAGTGCCTTAAACATATACCGCCTGCTAAAATAACTTGAACTTTGTTCCCCCAAAAAGGTCATAGCTTCTGGGTTTTCCCTAGAAGTCTTGGAGTGGAATTCTCCAGATGACTTTCTTATGACCTCTCAGCTCACTCAGCATTTATCATTACCAACGTAATTACATTATGACCACTACACATACTCCTGCATAAAAATGTTTGTAACATTCCTAAGGTTGCAGTGGGAAATTACAGTTTTCATTCACTTTCATTTCTCTCCTCTAGTTCACGTATGCTGCCACCACATGTACTTGTGTATTTCCACCCCTCACCCACTTTCCAGCTCACACTATTTTTAATGTTTCTGCTCCACAAAGTCAGCTGTTGCCCCAACTCAAGTATATTTTAATTCTTGTGCAGGGGACAAAAGTATAGAATTTTTATGGAGATAGCACTTTAAGCAATTTGCATCCAGTTACATGGGTTGTAGCCAAAAAGTGAACTTCATTTCTTTCGCCATTTGACTGCCTGCAATCCTATATTGATTAGCAATTGAAATCGGCTATGTTTTATTGGGAAAGTCCAGAGTGGCATGAAAGAACTCATTCTGTGAAAAATAAACCACGTGTTGCCTTTATAGAGGCAACAGAACAAAGAATAATTAAAATAGCATTAAACTTTCCATACTGTCATGGACATTTAAAGATGACTTCGAGATGTAGGAACATTTTCATTAAATACTTCAAAAGGTAAATTGAGTCTCCTGTTAATCAAGAATCTAAGATTATGTTCTTAAACAGTCAGGGATTATTCAAAAGTACTTGGTCTTCAGGGTCCCCTTTGACCTTAACCCGTATTACACCAATAAATACCAGATAAGCTATCAGTAGTTAAAGTTGATGAGACACTTGGACCAGATAAGACGCATTTAAAGATACTGAAGGAAGTTAGAATGGAAATTGTAGAGGCATTGCCAATGATCTTTCAGCATTCCCTGGATTTGCTGCTTGAGTACAGGACAATTGCAAATATTACACCTATGGTTTAAAAAAAGTTGCGAGATGGGTCCAGTCAGTCATAAACCAGGTTAACTTCAGTGGTGGGGAAACTTCTCGAAATAATTATTCGGGATTAATCACAGGGAAAATGCGATTGATTTGGAAGAGTTTGTTGTGGGAAATCCTGAAGAACGTCGATTCTCCTGCTCCTTGGATGCTGCCTGACCTGCTGTGCTTTTCCAGCAACACATTTTTCAGGTGTGGGAAATCCTGTTTAACTAACTTGCTGGAGTTATTTGAAGAGGTAACAGAGAGGGTTGACGAAGGGAAGGCTGTTAGTATGGTGTCCATTGGCTTCCAAAAGACATTCAATATAGTGCCACACAACAGACATTGAGAGAAGATTTAGGTCATGGGGTAATAGAAACAGCAGCATCATGAGCACAAATGTGACAGGAATAGGAAATGAACAAAGTGACCTTGGAATGCAGGTTCTTAGTTCTTTGAAAGTAGAGCTGCAGGTAGGTAGATTGGTGAAGGTGTTTGGTATGCTTGGCTTTGTTGATCAGCACAGTAAGTATAGGAGTTGGGAGGTCATTTTGTGGCTGTACAGGACATTGGTGAGGCCACTTTTGGAATACTGTGTTCAGTTCTGGTCTCCTTGCTTTAGGAAGGATGTTGTGAAACTTGAAAGAGTTCAGAAAAGATTTACAAGGATGTCGCCAGGGTTGTAGGGTTTGAGCTATAAGAGGCGGTCAAATAGGCTGGGGCTGTTTTCCCTGGAGCATCGGAGGCTGAGGGGTGACCTTTTTAGAATCCTGAGGGGCGTGAATAGTCAAGGTCGCTTCCCTGGAGTACTGGAGTCTAAAACTAGAGAGCATAGGTTTAAGGGAGAGTGGAAAAATTTAAAAGGGACCTAAGGGGCAACGTTTTCATGTAGAGAGTGTTGCATGTATGGAGTGGGCTGCCAGAGGAAGTGGTGGAGCCCGGTACAACTACAACATTTAAAAGGCATCTAGATGGATATGTGAATAGAAAAGGTTTGGAGGGATATGAGCCAAATACTGGCAAATGGGACTAGATTAATTTAGGATACTTGGTCAGCACAGATGAGTTGGACTGAAGGGTCTCTTTCCATGCTGTACAGCTCTATGACTGTATAACTCCTGAGTAATGGATAATGAGTATTTTTCAGGCTGGGCAAATGTTTGTCATTGCATTACCTGGGGGTTGGCTTTGGGACCCTAATTTTTTTCTCACATATATTAAAAAAATCTGAATCTTGGTGTGCTGGTTGGCACACAGAACGTGGAGGGCCCAGATAATGCAAACAGTGCTATTCGAAAGGGCATGGAGGAGCAGAGAGTCCTGGGTGTATATGTACTTAAGTCAATAATGGTGGTAGGACAGATAGAGCTACTAATAATACATAATAATCTAGACTTCATAATTATGGGCTGCGATAGGCTGTATTATAAGACCAGGGAGGTTATAATGACCAGGTTATATTAGACACTGATTACAGCTCAGCTGGAGTACTGTGTACAGTTCTAGACCTCTCACTATAGAAGGGAATGTGAATGCATTGGAGAGAGTGCAGAAGATGTTTATGAGAATGGTTTTAGGGATGATGCACTTCAGTAATGAGAAATAGATTGAAAATTGTTGGGACTGTTTTCCATGGAGAGGAGGTCTGATAGAGTCATGACAGTTCTGGATAAGCTATATCCTGCTTGTAATGGATTGGGATCCAGAGGGCATAGTTTGAAAGTGATTTGCAAAGGAAGCAAAGGAGAGGTGAGAGAAGCCTTTTCTTTCAGCCAGGAGTTCAGGGTCTGGAATACACTGCCTGGAAGTGTGGTGGAAAGCCAAATGCGACTGAGGCATTCAAGAAGGTGTGGATGATTATTTAAAAAGAAACAGTGTACGGGGTTCATGCTTGTTAAGGCATGAAGTTAAATGCTGAGCGATACTATGCAGATACAACTGCATGGTCTTATTCTGCACCACAATAATCCTGTCATTCTTTTGAAGCTGATCGGGGGGAGGTGGAAATGTGAATTTGAGGCCATGTTCAGATCAGTCACAATCTTATTGAAATGGCAAAGAGGGGCTGAATGGCCTCCTCTTGCACCAGATTAGTATGAACATTTGCATGGAGCAAGCCTTAGTTAAGATTAATCTTATGTACTAAAGGTCAAAGTCCCCAACAGATTATAATTTTGTTTTGTGTATCTGTGTGTAAGGGGGACAATATTCATTCTTTGATGTCCACTGAATAAACCAAGTTGAGGTGTTTGCACAGAAATCTTCATGGCGGTTCATTGCAGTATTGAGTGCTGAGTTGTCAGAGGTGCCATCTTTCTGATCAGGCATTAATCTAAAACTCTATTTGCCTACTGAGGAGGATCCAATGGCACTATTTTGAAGAAGAGCTGGGTAGTTTCCTCTGTGTCGTGACCAAATTTATCCCTCAATCAAAATGAGACACAACAGATTTTCTGGTCATTATCATGTTGCTGTTTGTGAGTGTTTATTAAGTACAAACTGGCTGCTGTGTTTCCTACATTACAGCAGTAATTACACTTCGGAAGTACTGTAAAAGACAGGTGGTCACGAAAGGCAAGTTTTTCTTACTTTCGCCAAAGAAATTTCCCCCACATTTTAGTTTCAATTACACCCCCAGAGTTCTAATGTGTATCATCTGGAAGGGAGTTATCATGTTGGATTGGCAGCAATATTTTCTTTATATGAATTTTGGCACCAAATGGATCTTGTAGATTACTGAACAGAATAATCTACAATTGAGACCATATTTGCAACTGTTTACTCTTTAACCTAAGTATGTAATGTGCATGTCTGTTGCAGATATGTCACGTTACTTAATGTAAACGTGCCACATAGAAGGTGGGCATGCTTATTGAATACTTGAACAGAGGTGAAGTAAGTAACATTTAATGCTGAATTTGAGTACCATAATATTGAATATTATAGGTCTGTTGGTTTTAGCATTGTTTATATGTTTTGCACTTTATTAAAATAATTCTGAAAAACAACTGCATTTTGGGCATTTTGATTCTGGAATAAAATTCTTTGTTTGCGCATACTTGTGGTTTCCTGTGCTGCTTGAGAAAATGGTACGCATAGCTTTTCATTTGGTTTTTGACGATGAGAGTGACTTGAGTTTTGCTGAAGCTAATAATGACAGCCAGGCTCAGTTGGTTCAACAGTTGCCTTTGAGTCATGAGATTCTAGGTTTATGTCTCAATTGAGGCCTTGCACAGGAAAAAAAATTGAAGACTAACAGCCCAGTGCAGTGCTGAGGGAGTGCTGCATTAACAGATGTACTGGGCTTTGGACATGACATTAAACTGAGACCCAGACCGAATACTTGGGTAGATGTAAAAGATTCCATGGTACTATTTTGGAGAAGAGTAGTCTTTTGGAGAAGTCATATCCCTGTATCTTGGACAATATTTATGCCTCAATCAGCATCATTAAAATCAGGTTTATTATTGCATTGCTGTTTGCAGAAACTTGCTTTGTGCAAATTGGTTGCTACATTTCTTACAATATCTGTGACTACTGTTCAAAAGTACTTTATTGGCTGTAAAATGCTTAAGGATACCAGTGGCCATTAAAAGTACAATATAAATGTAACTCTTCCTTTATCTTGTTGCACTTGACTCCTGTTGACTTTCCTGATCTATGCTGGAGTACACTACCACACGGATACCACAAAGGCACCTTTTACTACTCCGGCCCAGGGACCATTCTGAGTATATCAAACCAGAAACTAGGTGGCAGTTTGACGGATAGTACAAGTCAGCCTGACCCCTCTTTACCCCACAGTGCATGTACACTTTTACTATCAGGGATCACGAGAGACTGGGGATCCTGGCTGGTTTATCTCCGGTCTCCTACAGCCCAAAAGCAGAAAGCAAAGGAATTAATTTTCGAGGTTTACTTGAAGAGCCTCACCATCAGCTGATTGTATCAGGAGATTGTGGATGTAACTTTCAGCCTGCTGTCTGGACTTGGAAAATCAGCCCGGTATTTTGTCTTTGCCAACAACTTGGCTGAGCAAAAGTCAATATATAACCAGGGTCCACAACTATGACTCTCTGGCCTGTACAGCTCCAAGAGACAGTTTCTGACTGGAAGAAGAAAAGTTGTTCAGCCCAATTAGCTTTGTCTCGTAACTTAACCTACCATTTAAAATTTCATCGAATTTCTCTGCCTTGCTGATATCACCATTTCTCAACTTTTAAATATAGTACATGTAATGTTTTGGAGAACAACACTAAGTGGGATTTCCAGTTTAAGGAATTTCTAAATGTATTTACAGATGATTTTCATAACGTACTTGAAGTCAAAGGTAATTTTGAAGGTTGTGAAAATGATTTGTAGTGTTTCAAATTTTGGTACGAGCTTTTTGAGATCCAAGTCTGTTTTCACTCTCTGCTTTGGATTTGAACCAGTTTTGCACTTTTTGAAACGGGTACCATGCGGAAATTGGTTGTGTTGTAACCAACTGAGATCGCGAGTTAATGCAGCTTTCTGAAACCACACTTCCTGTAGCTGTTGAGGCACTTCGTTTGTGACTAAAAAATACTTAAAAACTTTAACCTAGCTGTTGTTAGTGTTTAATTATTTGCATGCACATGCAATATCTATTTGATTGAAGTTTTAATAGTCATGCTTGACTTGATTAAATGACAAGTAATGTTCATACTGCACATTAAGTGCTAAGCAATCTCCAGCAGGAGAGTCTAACCACCACCTCCAAAGTGGTGGCGATGCAAAAAATTCTTGTTTTGTTCCTACCTTCAACATAATTTTACTTTGTATCTTTGTTAGTTTGCTTTTAGATGTTCACCCTCCTTTCCTTTCTCTTTATTCTCTAATTTTTAATTATTATTCGTGTTTAAAATCCTCCAATCTTATAAAGGGATACACCAGAAATATGAATCTTTCTCTGCTGTCCACAAATGCAGACTGACCTGCTGGGGGTAAAAATGTATGTTCCTTAGATTACATACAGTACATGGCAGAGAAAGTACCCCTCCGCTCAGTGTGTGCTGGTATTTACACCCTGCTCAAAGTGACTCCTCTATCTTCTCTCATCTAAATATATCATTGTATCCATCGAATTCTTTCTCCATCAAATGCCAATCTAGTTTCCCCTTAAGTTTTATCAAAACCGTAGATTTCAACCACTTGCTGTGGTAGGACGTTCCACATTCTCAGTCCTTGGGTTTCAGAGGTTTCTTCAAATTCTCTGTTGGATTTCTTTTTAATCGAATAAAAACCATGAATGAGGACGGCTGTCTGATGGCCAAAATGTAATAAAAGGTCAATTGTTTTAAAAACAAATCTAGTTCATGAATGACCTTTTAAGGACGGATGCCTGACATACATCAAAATAGCGATGGAACAGGATAGACCAGATCTAACAGTTGAAGTTCTAAATTGGAGAAAGGTCAATTTTGACGGTATTAGGCAAGAACTTTCAAAAGCTGATTTGGTGCAGATGTTCGCAGGTAAAGGGGCTGCGGGAAAATGGAAAGCCTTCAGAAATGAGATAATGAGAGTCCAGAGACAGTATATTCCTGTTAGGGTGAAAGGAAAGGTGTAGGGAATGCTGAATGACTAGAGGTTTTGGTCAAAAAAAAGAAGGAAGCATATGTCAGGGATAGACAGGAGAAATCGAGTGAATCCGTAGAGTATGAAGGCACTGGAATATACTTAAAAGGGAAATCAGGAGAGCAAAAAGGGCTCATGAGATAGCTTTGGCAAATAGGGTTACGGAGATTCCAAAGGGTTTTACAAATTCATTAAGGACAAAAGAGTAACTAGGGAGCAAATGAGGTCCCTCAAAGATCAGCAAGGCAGCCTTTGTGTGGAGCTGCAGGAGATGGGGGAGATTCTAAACAAGTATTTTGCATCAGTGTTTACTGTGAAAAAGGACATAGAAGATATAGAATGTGGGGAAATGGATGGTGACATCTTGAAAAATGTCCATATTACAGAGGAGGAAGTGCTGGATATCTTGAAACGCATAAAGGTGGATAAATCCCCAGGACCTGGTCTGGTGTACCTTCGGACTCTGGGGAAACTAGAGAAGTGATTGCTGGGCCTCTTGCTGAGATATTTGTATCAATAGGCACAGGTGAGGTGCCGGAAGACTGGAGGTTGGTAAATATGGTACCACTCTTTAAGAAAGGTAGGAAGGACAAGAGATGGAACTATAGACCGCAGAGTCTGAGGTCGATGATGGACAACTTGTTGGAGGGAATCCTGAGGGACAGGATTTACACATATTTGGAAAGGCAAGGACTGATTAGGGATAGTCAACATGGCTTTGTGCATGGGAAATCATGTCTCATGAACTTGATTGAGTTTTTTGAAGAAGTAACAAAGGATTGATGAGGGCAGAGTGATGGATGTGATCTATATGGACTTCAGTAAGGCATTCGACAAGGCTCCCCATTGGAGACTGGCTCACAAGGTTAGATCTTATGGTATACAGGGAGAATTAGCTAAGTGAATTGGATGTGAATATAGGAGGTATAGTTAGTAAGTTTACAGATGACACCAAAATTGGAGGGGTACTGGACAGCGAAGATGGTTACCTCAGATTACAACAATGTTGATCAGTTGGGTCATTGGGCTGAGGAGTGGCAGATGGAGTTTAAATTAGACAAATGCGAGGCGCTGCATTTTTGGAAAGGAAATCTTAGCAGGACTTATACACTTAATGATAAGCTCCTAGGAAGTGTTGCTGAAAAAGAGACCTTGGAATCCAGGTTCATAGCTCCTTGAAAGTGGAGTTGCAGATAGATAGGATAGTGAAGAAGGCGTTTGGTATGCTTTCCTTCATTGGTAGAGCATTGAATATGGGAGTTGGGAGGTCATGTTGCGGCTGTACGGGACATTGGTTAGGCCACTTTTGGAATATTGCATGCAATTCTGGTCTCCTTCCAAGCAGAAGGATATTGTGAAACTTGAAAAGGTTCAGAAAAGATTTACAAGGATGTTGCCAGAGCTGGAGGATTTGAGCTATCAGGAGAGGCTGAATAGGCTGAGTCTGTTTTCCCTGGCATGTCGAAGACTGAGGGGTGACCTCATAGAGTTTTATAAAATCATGAGGGGCATGGATAGGGTAAATAGACAGGGTCTTTTCCCTGGTATGAGGGTGTCCAGAACTAGAGGACATAGGTTTAGGGTGAGAAAGAAAAGATATAAAAGAGACCTAAGGGGCAACTTTTTCAAGCAGAAGGTTGTGTGTGTGTGTGTGTGGAATGAGCTGCCAGAGGAAGTGGTGGAAGCTGGTACAGTTGTAACATTTAAAAGGCATCTGATGGGTATATGAATTGGAAGGGCTGAATTGGAAGGGCTGAGAGAGATATGGGCCACATGCAGTCAAATGGGACTAGATTAGGTTGGGATATCTGGTTGGCATGGACAAGTTGGACCGAAGGGTCTGTTTCCATGCTGTACGTCTCTATGACTCTATGACATATGACTCCGGCAATGTAGTTGACTCATAACCACCCTATGAACTGACCCTACCAAGCCACTCAGGTCAGCGGGCAGTAACTGCTAGCTTTTCTGTTTTTATTTTCTGGTTTCTATTGGGTCTGGGTGGGATGCTCTTCACAGGGTCAGTCGATGGACTGAATGGCCTCTTTTTGCACTCTAGGGAATCGATGATTCTATAAATTTGGATTTATACTCTGACATTTCTTCCAGGGCAATCATGGAACTATATTCCAAAAAGCTGAGATCCTTTCAGTCATTGAGAACTGGTTGAATGGTGGTGCTTTGCTTTTCTGAGACATATGTCTGAGGGCCATTAATCTTGTCTCTATAGGTGGAGTATTTGCTGAAGAAAATCTGCACAGAGATGAATGTGGAGTGGTGTGCAGGGGAACTGGATGACTTCTTCACCCAAGAGCCTTTGCAGCAGAATGGAATCACAGTCTGGGTGTTTCTGGACCTGGTAAATTCAGGAAGATTTACCAGGGGGATTGAAAAGGAGACTGTCACAATGGCAGTGCAGGAAGTCTACCAAGAAATTATTGAGGATGTGCTTAAACAGGTATGTATTTTTCAAGTAAGTACTTTGGAATTTTTGTTTCTTTTTCATCAAAAAAGATACTTTATTCATAACATTAGGTATGTAATGATATGCCAAATTTGAGCTTCTCTGTAAAGTGAAATTTAGTTTCTTACAGAACAGTTTGTGGCATTCTGAACTGCTTTATTACACTTCGAGATACATGTTAAATTTACAATGTAAATTTATCATTCATGTCAAAGCTTCTTCTGCTACACCCCAAGGGGTTTCATATAGATTCCAACCCTTTGGTATCCAGTGGCAAGAGGGCCTTTGACTTTTTCCTTTTTCCCAAACAAATAAGGAGGGTGGTGGATTGACATTTTAAAGAACTGCTAAACAGGTTAGGCTTTCATTCATTAAGAATTTAGATGCATGAGGGGTGATCTTATTGATAGACACCAGATTCTGAAGGGCTTGACAGGGTGGATTGTTGGGAAGATATTCCTACTCGTGGGGGATTCTCCAACTACAGGACACCATTGCAGAATAAAGGGAAGACTCATTTGAAAGTAAGAGGTGCAGACATTTCTTTCAAAGGTTAGTGAATGTCTGGATTTCTCTAAACCTCCCCCCCCCCCCCCCCCCCCCCCACACCTCCCAGTGAATGGTGGAGAATATATCACAAAGTATTTAAAGAGGAGGGAGGTAGATTTTTGAAAACTCGGAGTTGAGGGCTGTGATGAATTAACATGAAAGAGGAGTTGAAGGCTGGGGTAGATCAGCATCTTATTGAATGGTAAGGCACAATTGAGGGACCGAATGGCCTACTGCGGCTCATATTTCTTATGTTCTTATTCAGCCCCCAGCAGTAGCGCATCCCTTGGTACATAGTCCTGGATTATGGAGTATACCAATTGGCAACATAGAACATAGAAGAATACAGCGCAGTACAGGCCCTTCGGCCCTCGATGTTGCGCCGATGCAAGCCCACCTAACCTACACTAGCCCACTATCCTCCATATGCCTATCCAATGCCCGCTTAAATGCCCATAATGAAGGGAGAGTCCACCACTGCTACTGGCAGGGCATTCCATGAACTCACGACTCGCTGAGTAAAGAACCTACCCCTAACATCTGTCCTATACCTACCCCCCCTTAATTTAAAGCTATGCCCCCTTGTAATAGCTGACTCCATACATGGAAAAAGATTCTTACTGTCGACCCTATCTAAACCCCTAATCATCTTATACACCTCTATCAAGTCACCCCTAAACCTTCTTTTCTCCAATGAAAACAACCCCAAGTGCCTCAGCCTTTCCTCATACGATCTTTCTACCATACCAGGCAACATCCTGGTAAACCTCCTCTGCACCCGTTCCAGTGCCTCCACATCCTTCCTATAGTATGGCGACCAAAACTGCACACAATACTCCAGATGCGGCCGCACCAAAGTCTTATACAACTGCAACATGACCTCAGTACTCCAGAACTCAATTCCTCTACCAATAAAAGCCAGTACGCCATATGCCTTCTTCACCACACTATTTACCTGGGTGGCAACTTTCAAAGATTTGTGTACATGGACACCAAGATCCCTCTGCTCATCCAAAATACCAACACTTGACTGTGGACAGATCTCTGCACTAGAAGACCATCAGGTTTTGGGCGTGACCAAAGACTGTCCTTCACTGAGTTCATGGTTCTCCAGCAGCAGCTTAGTTTGCATCTCTGTGAACGATGCAGAAAGGGCAGACTCCTGCACTATGGAGCTAGAACATTACAGTGCAGTACAGGCCTTTCGGCCCTCGATGTTGCTCCGACCCCTGAAACCAGTCTGAAGCCCATCTAACCTATACTATTCCATTCTCATCCATATGTCTATCCAATGACCATTAAAATGGCCTTAAAGTTGACGAGCCTACTACTGTTGCAGGCAGTGTGTTCCATGCCCCTAGGACTCTTGGAATAAAGAAACTATCTCTGACGTATGTTCTATAGCAATGACCCCTCAATTTAAAGCTATGTCCCCTTGTGATAGCCATCACCATCCGAGGAAAAAGGCTCTCACTGTCCAACCTACCTAACCCTTTGATCATTTTTGTCTCAATTAAGTCACCTCTAACCTCCTCTCTAATGAAAATCGCCTCAGGTCCCACAGCTTTTCTTTGTAAGACCTTCTGTCTATACAAGGCAACATCCTAGTAAATCTTCTCTGGACCCTTTCCAAAGCTTCCACATCCTTCGTGTAATGCGGGGCCCAGAACTGTACGCAATACTCCAAGTGCGGCTGCAGCAGAGTTTTGTACAGCTGCAGCATGACCTCATAGTACCAAAACTCAATCCTTCTACCAATAAAAGCTAATACACCATATGCCTTCTTAACAGCCCTATCAACCTGGGTGGCAACTTTCAAGGATCTATGTTCCTGGACACCTGAGATCTCTCTGCTCGTCTACACTACCAAGAATCTTATCATTAGCCCAGTACTGTGCATTCCTGTTACTTCTTCCAAAGTGAATCACCACATACTTTTCTGCATTAACTCCGATTGCCACCTCTCAGTCCACTTCTGCAGCTTATCAATGTCGCTCTGGAACCTGCAACATCCTTCATCACTATCCACAACTCTACCGACATTAGTGTCATCTGCAAATTTACTGACCCATCCTTCTACACCCTCATCCAAGTCAGTTATAAAAATGACAAACCGAAGTGGACCCAAACCAGATCCTTGTGGTACACCACTAGTAACTAAACTCCACAATGAATATTTCCCATCTGTCGTCTTTCAGCTAGCCAATCTCTGTTCCAAACCGCTAAATCACCCTCAATCCCATGCCTCGGTATGTTGTGCATTAGCCTTTGTGAGGAACCTTATCAAACACCTTACTGAAATTCATATACACCACACCAATGGCTTTACTCTCATCCACCTGTTTGGTCACCTTCTCAAAGAACTCAATAAGGTTTGTGAGGCATGACCTACCTTTTACAAAACAGTGTTGACTATCCCTAATCAACTTATTCATTTCTAGATAATTATAAATCCTATCTCTTATAACCTGTTCCAACACTTTACCCACTAAGGCTCACTGGTCTATAATTACCAGGGTTGTCTCTACTCCCCTTCTTGAACAAGGGAACAACTTTTGCTATCCTCCAGTCTTTTGGCACTATTGCTGCAGACAATGACGACATAAAAATCAAAGCCAAGGGCACTGCAATCTCCTCCCTGGCTTCCCAGAGAACCCTAGGATAAATCCCATCTGGAGTGTGGTGCTGGAAAAGCACAGCAGGTGAGGCAACATCCAAGGAGTAGGAAAATTGATGTTTTGAGCAAAAGCCCTTCATCAGGAATGAGGCTGAGAACCTTGGGAGTGGAGAGATAAATGGGAGGGAGGGAGGGTGGGGCTGGGGCTGAGAGTGCAGTAGGTAGATGGAAGTGGGGGTAATGGTGATAGTCAGAGGGAAGGGTGGAGCAGATAGGTGGGAAGCAAGATGGACAGGTCATGAAGGCAGTACTGAGTTGGAAGGTTGGAACTGGAATAAGGTGGGAGGAGGGGAAATGAGGAAACTGGTGAAATCCACATTGATGCCATGTGGTTGGAGGGTCCCGTGGTGGAAGATGAGGTGTTCTTCCTCCAGGCGTCAAGTAGTTAGAGAGTGGTGATGGAAGAGGCCCAGGATCTGCATGTCCTTGGCAGAGTGGGAGGGGGAGTTGAAATGTTCAGCCATGGGGCGGTGGGGTTGGTTGGTGCGGGTGCCCCAGAGATGTTCTCTAAAGCCCTCTGCGAGAAGGCATCCTGTCTCCCCAATGTAGAGGAGACTGCGTCAGGAGCAATGGATACAGTAAATGACATATGTGGAAGTGCAGGTGAAAATTTGATGGATGTGGAAGGCTCCTTTGGGTCTTGGATGGAGGTGAGGGGCGGGAGGTGTGGGCGCCGGTTTTGCGATTCCTGCGGTCATAGGGGAAAGGTGCTGGGAGGCGTGGGTGGGTTCTTGGGGGGCACAGACCTGACAAGGCAGTCGTGGAGGGAACAGTCTTTACGGAAAGCAGATGGGGTGGGGTCCATTTGTAGGTGGTGGAAATGGCGGAGGATGATGCAATGTGTATGGAGGTTGGTGGGGTGGAAAGTGAGGACCGGGCGGGGGGGGGGGGAGGTTACATAGA
>NC_057735.1:37613060-37614434 GCF_004010195.1 Chiloscyllium plagiosum | reverse complement strand
TAAAGCTATGCCCCCTTGTAATACCCGACTCCATACGCGGGAAAAGGTTCACACTGTCAACCCTATCTAACCCCCTAATCATCTTGTACACCTCAATCAAGTCACCCCTAAACCTTCTTTTCTCTGTCTTTGTTGTGGTTGGAGGGGTGGGGTTCGAAAGCAGAGATGCGGGACATGGATGAGATGCCTTGGAGGGCATCATCAATCACATGGGAGGGGATATTGCGGTCTTTAAAGAAGGAGGCCATCTGGTGTGTTCTGTGGTAGAACTGGTCCTCCTGGGAGCAGATGCGGTGGAGACGGATGTTTTGGGAATAAGGGATAGTATTTTTACAGGAAGCAGGGTGGGAGGAGGTGTAATCCAAATAGCTGTAGGAGTCTATGGGTTTGTAGAGGATGTCAGTGTTGAGTTGATCACCATTGATGGAGAGGTCCAGGAAGGAGAGGGAGGTGTCTCAGATGGTCCAGGTAAACTTAAGGTCGGGGTGGAATGTATTGAAGTTGATGAACTTCTAGAGGTTTACAAAAGTATGAGGGGCATGGATAGGATAAATAGACAAAGTCTTTTCCTTGCAGTCGGGGAGTCCAGAACTAGAGGGCATAGGTTTAGGGTGAGAGGGGAAAGATATAAGAGAGACCTAAGAGGCAACTTTTTCATGCAGAGCTGCCAAAGGATGTGGTGGAGGCTGGTACAATTACAACATTTAAGAGGCATTTGGATGGGTATATGAATAGGAAGGGTTTGGAGGGATATGGGCCGGAGGATGCCAGGTGGGACTAGTTTGGGTTGGGATATCTGGTTGGCATGGACGGGTTGGATCGAAAGATCTGTTTCCATGCTGTACATCTCTGACTCTAAAACTGTTCAACCTCCTCGTGGGAGCACGAGGTGTGACCGATGCAGTCATCAGTGTAGTGGAGGAAAAGGTAGGGAATGGTGCTGCTGTAACTACAGAAGATGGACTGTTCCACGGAGCCAACATCTCCACGACACGCACACCAACCAACGCCATTGCTCCATGGCCGAACACTTCAACTGCCCCTCCCACTCTGCCAAGGACATGCAGGTCCTGGGCTGCCTCCATCGCCACTCCCTAACCACCCAACGCCTGAAGGAAGAATGACTCATCTTCCGCCTCGGGACCCTCTAACCCCAGGGTATCAATGTGGATTTCACCAGTTTCCTCCCCCCACCTTATCCCATTTCCAACCCTGCAGCTCAGCCCTACCTTCATGGCCTGGCCTACCTGTCCATCTTCCTTCCTACCTATCTGCTCCATCCTCTCCTCCGACCTATCACCATTACCCCACCTCCATCCACCTATTGCACTCTCAGTTATCTTCCACCCCACCCCCCCCACCCTCCCCCCTTTT
>NC_057735.1:37534005-37613034 GCF_004010195.1 Chiloscyllium plagiosum | reverse complement strand
AGCCTCATTCCTGATGTAGGGTTTTTGCCCGAAGCGTCGATTTTCCTGCTCCTCGGATGCTGCCTGATCTGCTGTGCTTTTCCAGCACCACACTCTCGACTCTATCTCCAGCATCTGCAGTCCTCACTTTTGCCTAAATCCCATCCAGCCCAGAGAACTTATCTATTTTCACACTTTCCAGATTTGCTAACACCTCATGAACCTCAATCCTATCTAGTCCAGTCATCTGTATCTCCATATTCTCCTCGACAACATTGTCTTTTTCTAATGTGAATACTGACGAGAAGTATTCATTTAGTGCTTCCCCTACCTCCCCTGACTCCACGCACAACTTCCCACTACTATCCTCGATTGGTCCTAATCTTACTCTAGCCATTCTTTTATTCCTGATATACCTATAGAAAGCCTCCGGGTTTTCCTTGA
The DNA here is from genome assembly GCF_004010195.1 of Chiloscyllium plagiosum. Classification (NCBI taxonomy): domain Eukaryota; kingdom Metazoa; phylum Chordata; class Chondrichthyes; order Orectolobiformes; family Hemiscylliidae; genus Chiloscyllium; species Chiloscyllium plagiosum. Next base: position 37,612,611 of record NC_057735.1, on the reverse strand, counting down.
TCCGATCTGCCAGTGACTTCTCATAGCCCCTCCTGGCTGCTCTTCGCTCTCTCTGTCTTTCCTGGCTAACTTGTAACTCTCAAGCGCCCTAACTGAACCATCACATCTCATCCTAATATAAGCCGCCTTCTTCCTCTTGATGAGATTTAACTTCCTTAGTGAACTACAGCTCCCGCACTTGACAACTTCCTCCCTGCCTGACCGGTACGTACTTGTCAAGGACCTGCAGTAGCTGTTCCTTGAATAAGCTCCAAATTCCAATTGTGGCCATCCCCGGCCACATTCCTTTCCAATCCTATACATCCTAAATCTTGCCTAATCGGATCATAATTGCCTTTCCCCCAGCTATAACTCTTGCCCTGTGGTATATACCTATCCCGTTTCATCACTAAAATAAACATAATCGAATTGTGGTCACTATCACCAAAGTGCTCACCTACCTCCAAATCTAACACCTGGCTGGGTTCGTTACCAAGTACCAAATCTAATGTGGCCTCGCCCCTTATTGGACTGTCTACGTACTATGTCAGGAAACCCTCCTGCACACATTGGACAAAAACTGACCCACCTAAAGTACTTGAACTATTGTATTCCCAGTCAATATTTGACAAGTTAAAGACCCCATAACAACCACCCTGTCACTCTCGCTCCTATCGAAAATCATCTTTGCTGTCCTATCTTGTGCATCTCTGGAACTATTTGGAGGCCTATAGAAAACTCCCAGTAGGGTGACCTCTCCTTTCTTGTTTCTAATCTCAGCCCATGCAAACGTCCTTTCTGTAACCATAATACTGTCCTTGACTAACAATGCCACATCTCCCCCCCCCCCCCCCCCCCCCCCATTTTTACCATTTTCTCTGTTCTTGCTGAAACATCAAAATCCTGGAACCTGCAATAACCATTTCTGTCCCTGCTCTATCCATGTCTCCAAAATTGGCCACAACATCGAAATCCCAGGTACCAACCCATGCTACAAGTTTAATCTGCTAAAGATTAACCTTGTAAAAAATCACTGCACCACTTTTTTGAATTGTATTATAAATCTTACTGAACCTCAACCTTTAAATCACGAGCACAGGCAATTGGATCTAATAATAGATTACTTTATTATTATCCTGCGAGCAAGGTACCCCATGCTACACACAATGTTAGTAAATTGTTCATTTAGTCTAATTGAAAATTAATTCAAACCTTCACAGTTTTGAACGTGAGAACATAAATAAAATATGTAATGACATTTTAAATAAAAAGCTAATATTCAAAGTATATTCACTATAGGGTCAACCCCTTCCACAACACAATTATAAGGAATTTTACTCCAGATGCATGTTTTTACCAGGGGTTCTGTTGTATTCAGTATTGAATTTTCAGGAGTTTACATTTGTTTATGTTTTGTTAAGAAAGTTCACCTTCACTAATTTACTTAGAAACCTGGGAGTACGCCAATCAGTCCACGAGCCTGTTCTGCCATTCTCGTTCATGACTGATCATCTTCCTTAATACCATTTTACGATAATATCCCATTTCTTTTGACTTCGTTAATATCCAGAAATCTATTGATCTCTGTCTTAAATTTGATACTCAATGACTTGGCTTCCAGAGCACTCTTGAGATAGAATTCCAAAGAGCTGGTTTCCCTTTATCTACCTACTAGTTACATGCTCAGACAAGTGCGAATACATTTGTCAAGCACGGTTTACCTCATAAAACCATATTGACTTGTTTTGATTGTACAATGATTTTCAAAGTGCAATAGTAAGATTTATTCTAGAAGAAATTCTGGCAATTTCCTGATAACCAATGTCATTGTAGTTCACCCTCTTCCTCCTTTCTTTAATAATGGTTTCACATTTGTTAGCTTCCATTCTGCTGGGATCATTCCAGATTTTAGGGAATTTTGGAAAATGACAGTCAGAGCATCTACGATCTCTACAGCTATCTCTTCCAAACACGTAGAATTTAGGCCCTCAGGACCTGGGATTTCTTGGAATATTTTTCCCTTAAGGAAGAACAAAGGAAGCTAGTAGATTGTATGTTAAAGAAATTGTCACTCTGGTAGGTCTCATTCCTTTATGTTTGAAATTCAATTGTTTTTCAAATTTGAAAATGATTCGGTTGTCATAAGAAACCAACCTAAGAAAGGGTTAATAAGAGAAACTATAAGCTAAGTAGTCATAATTAAACACTTAATGCCTCTTCCCTGCTGGTCTAAACAGTAGAATATATCATTTTAAGAGCTTTCATAAGTGTCAATTCATAGAATTATAGAATCCCTAGAGTGTGGAAGCAGGCCATTCAACCCATGGAATCCATTCTGACCCTCTGAAGAACATCCCACCCAGAACCACCTCCCTAACCTATCCTGGTAACCCTGCATTTCCTAATCCAATGAGCATGCACATCACTGGACACTGGGCAATTTAGCATAGCTAATCCATCTAATCTGCACGTCTTTGAATTATGGGTGGAAACCGGGACCACCCAGAAAAAATGCAGGCAGATACGGAGAGAATGTGCAAACTCCACACACTCACTGTGTGGAGGATGGATTCAAATCTGGGTCCCTAGCATTGTGAGGCAGCAGTGCTAATCAATGAGTACTGTGCTGACCCAATATGTAATTTGTCAGCAGGATCCTTTTCTGTCTCCTAGTATATTTGATTTACCATGCCTTTATTTATAGTTCTAACATAAGTTATTAATGGTATTATTTTTGATTTGTTTTCTTGTGCTATGCCAGGGTTACTTATGGAAGAAGGGCCAGCTGAGGCGCAACTGGACTGAGCGATGGTTCATCCTCAAGCCAAGTATCCTCTGTTACTATGTGAGTGAAGACCGGAAAGAAAAGAAAGGCAGCATTACTCTGGACAGGAACTGTTGTGTGGAGGTAAACACAATTCGCCAGTGAGTCATTTGCAATTGTTCTGTGGGTCACAAGTTGTACAAAATAAATCAATTAAACTGTTTTCATAATTCATAGAAAATTCTGCTTCAGCTTGTAGTTCAAATATTTATTGTCATTAATGTATTTGTTGTTAAGATTTTATCAGACCGAGATGGGAAGAGATGCATGTTCTGCGTCAAGACGCCATCAAGAACTTATGAGATGAGTGCATCAGACACAAAGCAGCGACAGGAGTGGACGACAGGTAAAAGGGTTGATCTAAAATGAGTCGTTTGTAAGTATACCTTAGAATGCAAACCTTGTATTTGAATAACTTTGTTAAGAGCTACCAGCAGTTATCAATAGCCCAGAACATGGTCACCAGAAACCCTCTGTAGATGAACAGATTCAGTATTATCTGATACCATTTAATTCCAAAAACAAAAGCTGAAAGGACTTTAAATTCTCAGCTCTACATTTAACAACATATCCCTCTTTTCTTTTCTCAAAACACTAATTCCAGTGTGGTTGCCATAATGCAAGCATCCTTTCAGTACCTTGTACTTACATCTGGGGAAACATTATATTCAGTCTCCTATATCAGGAAGCAGGACAGATTTGGCCAAGTTTCTAATTTGTCATTGATGTTGATTATTAACAAGAGGTCATGTGTGAACATCATTGAAGACAGCATTTGACTCAGCTGTTGCATTATCCCCTTACTGCCAATAGTGTACAAAATGGAAAAAATGGGAAAAGATTGGACGTGACTTTATAGAGGTTTATAAAGTCATGAGGGGTATAGATTGAGTTAATGGTAGGTTTCTCTTCTCTGGGATGAGGGATTTCAAGACTACGGGGCATATATTTAAGATGAGAGAGGAAAGATTTCAAAAAAGACATGAGGGGCAAATTTTTTACTTAAAGGATGGTTCGTGTGTGGAATGAGCTTCTGAGGAAGCGGTAGATGCGGGCCCAAATACAACGTTTAAAAAATGTTTGGATAAGTACGTGAATAGGAAAGGTTTGGAGGGATATGGGCCCGGAACAGGTAGGTGGGACTAGTTTATTTTGGGATTATGTTCAGCATGGACTGGTTGGACCAAAGGGTCTGTTTCCGGGCTGTATGACACTGACTGGGATCTGGTTTCTCTGGTTTTTTTTCTTAATTTTAAGGATCTGTCTAAATGCCATTTTGTTTCCTTTTTGATGTTTGCCTTCAGCCATTCAGACAGCAATCCGGTTACAGGCAGAGGGGAAGAAATCTTTGCACAAGGATTTAAAACAGAAAAGGCATGATCAGCGAGCACTTCGAGAGAAACAGAAAGCAGCAAAGGAGGAAGAACTTCAGCGACTCAAACAGCTGCAAGAGGAGAAGGAAAGAAAACTGCAGGAACTAGAACTACTTAAAGAGGTATTAATAATTAGTGTACAATGGGTTAGAATGAGAGATATGGAGTGATGTGTCGTATTAAAGGTTATCTCTAAATGTCTCACTAGCAAATTATACAGCAAGAGAAACATTGCAAATATTGCAAAGTATTCAACCTACCAGAGCTCCACCCAGCAGAGACCATTCAGATTCGAGAATAAGTTTATTGTGGACAAATGGTTGAATAGACACAATGAGCACTGTCCTACCTAATCCAAATAGAAAATGATACAGTGAGATGTGTAATACTTAGCATACAGAAGCAGTCATCTATACACTGGAACAGGCCACAGATTCTGAATCTATTGATGAATTCAGGCGATAATCCTTCTGCCGAAATGGAATCATCTGCCAGTTCCGTTGGCATGAATCAGATCTTGAATCTCCTCCTAAGTAGCAGGTAAACTCGTGAACCGGCTGCAGCAGTTGTTGCTGTGAAATGGGGCGGAAGTTGGAGACTTAGAGGGAGATGTGGTCGAATGGGTCAGAATTGGACTCTGGGGAGACTAGAGAGAGATGGGGAAGGGTTAATTTTAACTGTGTAATATTCTAATGATATAGTGTATATCATCACAGGAAGTGATGCAGCAACACATTATCTTGTTCCGTCTGTATGTGGTGAGATGAAACCACAGTAAGATGCTTATTAATAAAGTTTAATGCAATGAGTCCTGATTTCAGCCCATTAACATTCCAGAGTGTATTACATGGCTGTGGGACTGATGTGATTGTGAATCCCCTTCAGTCCTCAACTGGTGGGATGGGAAAAAATGCAATCCAAAAAAATCCTGTCCTATAATTCCCTGTAATAGTACCTGAATCAGTGGCAGCATTTATTCCAATTATTTTTCAACTGAAAGCCCCAGTAAGGCCCTTGAAAGACTTTTCAAGTCTTTTTAAAGACTTTAACTGGTAAAAATAATATCTTCTGCATGTGGTATTGTAGCTATGAGCTAACATCATTACAGGTACAGTGAACGATACAATGTATATCATCACACTGTATCAATGAATGGGCACCAAGATAACATTACTGTATCATTTCATGCCCTCATTGAGAATATTTTGGCCATCTTCCTTTGGGCTTTCAGAATAAATATCAATTTTGAGGTGCCCAAGTAGCTTTTTTTTTGAGATGGGCTCAGTGAAATTATCCAACGAGTAGAGACCAGGGTACTTCTAGTTTACTCACCGGGTCAGTGCAGAATGAGTTGATCTTCCGATAAGTGCTACAAATAGCCGCTAGATACCAGGTTTAGAGGAAGGAACATCAGTTTAAGAGCCTCCTCAAAGAAGTCCTGCTGGAAGTTTGTACAAATGAGCAATGGATTAGGCCCAGCTTTGCTATCTCCATGAAAGGACAACCTGATTAGATCTCACACATGAATGTGCTTGAAGGGGTTCATGAGGTTAGACCGCTGAAAAATTCAGGGTTAGAGAGAAAATTGATGTGGGTGAGTAATGAGAGGGGGAAGTGATGAATGCTTTTTTCAGTTAAAACACTTTGAACCTGTTATACAATTAAAGCCATTCACACAATTGCAGAACTGATATGCGTTTAAACATGGACTGGTTGGACCAAAGAGTGTTTCAACACAGTGAACTCCCATTTCTAACAAACATTTCATAATATTAAAGCTACAAAACAATTTTGTTTAAAGGCTAAAATGACTCTTAAGGCCCATAAGCTAATAGAACATAGAATAGTACAGCACAGTACAGGCCCGCCGGCTTGTCACCCTACTCTAAGATAAGACTAACCTAAATAACCTTCATAGTACTAACTTCGATGTGCTGATCTAAGAGTCGCTTAAATGTCCCCAATGTATCTGACTCCATTACCGCTGCTGGCAGTGCATTCCTTGCACCCACCACTGAGTAAACAACCTACCTCACACATCTCCCTTAAATCTTCTTCCAATCACCTTAAAATTATGCCCCCTCATGATAGCCATTTCCACCCTGGGAAAAAGTATCTGACTATTCACTCTATCTATGCCTCTCAACATCTTGTACACCTCTATCAAGTGACCTCTCATCCCTCTTTGCTCCAATGGGAAAAACCCTAGCGCTCTCAACCTTTCTTTATAAGACATGCCCTCCAGTCCAGGCAGCATCCTGGTAAATCTCCTCTGCACCCTTTTTAAAGCTTCCACATCTTTCCTATAATGAGGCGACCAGAACTGAACACAATACTGCAAGTCTGGTCTAACCAGGATTCTAATGAGCTGCAGCATAAACTCGCGGCTCTTAAACTCAATTCCCCGCTAATAAAAGCCAACACACCATGTGCCTTCTAAACAACCCTATCAACCTGGGTGGCACCCTATGGACGTGGACCCCAAGATCCCTCTGTTCCTCCTGTGACAAAGCTGCTCCTTTAACAAGGTTATGGTGTCCTTGTTTTTTTTTCAGGGAGGTTATAAACGACACAGACTCCGCAAAGTCTGGGAGTTGAAGGGTTTTAGGGTCAATTTAATAACAGTTAACAGAGACTGCCTCAGGCAGAGGCTTTCAAGCTTAAAAAAAAAACACTTGTACAATGAAAGGAGAGTAGCCAGTTCTCCCAGCTCAGCTTTTCTCTGGTTTGGTTTTTTCTAAGCAGTTACGGAAAAGCTACTGGACCCAGAAGCAGGTCCAGGCTGATACTTTCTCTCTCTGACTTCTCTCCTGTCAGACCCTGTGTTTGATTTTACCTTTTGTGCCATGGGATGCTTATGGAAGTATTTGGAACAGTATCATTAAGTTGGGATGATGTGCTCTGTTTTCGGAGAGGTTAAGTTATTTTGTGTTCTGTTCTCTATTGTTTGTGTTTCATTCACTAATCTTGTAAATAAATTCTGTTTTATTTCAAACTAAGTGGTTTGACCAGCTGATTCTCCCTGGAATACCCACTTTACACCTGCTTAAAGCAACTAACAACGTTAGTGTCTGGGCTACCTTCTTGAAATGTTTTGAAGAGTCTGGCCTGGTCCATAACACTCCACACTGCCCAAGAATCCTGCCTTTAACCCTGTATTCTGCATTTAAATTTGACCTTCCAAAGTGAATGACTTCACGCTTTTCCATCTGACACTTATCAGCCCAGTTCTGCATCCTGTCAATGTCCCGTTGCAACATACAACAACCCTCACATTATCCCCAACTCCACCAATCTCTTTTGTCTAATCCATTCTTTCTTCCTCCTTTAGCGTCTCTAAGCCTGATCCTAACCCATGGGTAGAGGTGGAACTGTAGAACCTCTGAAAATTAATCCTAACCCTAAACACTATCACATTGGCCAAGACATGGCTGTATTAGGAATACTAGTGCCATGTGATAAGCATGAGTTCAAAATGAAAAAAAAGCTTCAATAATGTAAGCTATTGTATTGTACTAAACAGTTTGATATTTTTCCTTCCTCCTTCCCAGGCCCAGCGCCAGGCAGAAACACTGCTAAAGGAAGAAGAACAGCGAAGAAAGCAGCAGCATGAGGAGATGCAGAGGGCTCTGGAAATACAACTTCGACAAGCTGAACAGGTCAGGGGCCAATAGATGAAACAGGGGTGGTGGATAGATAACTGTGGAAATTATCGACGATGGGCAATGCATTAGAGAATGTGTTTGGCAGGGAAAGGCGAGAGAGCCGATAACCAAGTTCATTACTCACCACCAATGATGTGATCCTGGTCAATCATTTGCTAAACAGAATGAGTGTCATTAATTTAGTTCAATTGAGTTTGTTATACTACTTTATGTGATGGCATGCACTTACATTCCTGGATCATTTCTATTTTATTTTGCATTGTTTTAATGTTACAATCCACTTGGGAAAGAACTCCGATTCTCTAGCCCCACTGCTCTTTGTGTCACCACAACAGTTAACGATCTAATCAATGTATGGAAATTATCCCCAATCTATCTGCCCTTGGAACAAAACCAGCAATAGTTGGAGAAACTCAGCAGCTTTGACAGCATTTGTGGAGAGAAAGCTGAGTTCACATTTTGAGCCCAGTGACTCTTCAGAATGGATGTTTTCCAGATGTTCTGAAGAAGGGTCTGTTAACTCCACGTGAACTTAGCTTTTTGTCTACAAATGCTGCCAGAACTGCTGAGCTTCTCCAGCTATTTCTGCTTTTGTTTCAGATTCACAGTTCTTTGTTTTATTTTACCTGTCAGATGGTATCGGATTAGCAGAAGATACAGAGCATCTGTTGGTACTTAACAAGAACCTACTGTTTATGACAAATAAGTGAATTTTAGCACGGGCAAACAAAGATAACAGCTATCCTTATTAGTTAAGACTCTGACCCTCTTTTAAAATCTCTACTCACATGTACAGTTGTGCAAAAGAAAATGGTATTACAGGTGAAGGGAAAAGCCATTGGGGAAGCACAGCTAAATATCATCAGTTCATAAGACTTGATGAGATGTTCCCTTTATTTCCAAGACCTTCTGTTCTCCAGTCGTCTGGATTATTCCACTTCGCAGGTGGCACGGAGTGATTTGTACAGAATTACAAAGTCTCTTTCTTACTGGTTAACGGCAACAGCTTACAGTAACTGGTGGGAGAATATAATTGGCTTTCTTCAGCTTTAGTTATGTTCACTTAAGAGATATAGAGACACAGTTTGCTTCTTTCAGTCTGGAGACCACCTGACTCTGTACCGTTCACATACACATCAGCTGTTTAGTTATGCAGGAACCTCTGGCTGAGGTTGACCTCTGACATCTAGTATCTAAACTGGTCACAATTGCACTGCTGGCCAAATCTCACTTTGAACACACACCCTGGTGCTGTGCCATCTTATCTCTCCTCCTCCATTGCTTGCAAAGCAACAGTGTAAACAAAGCTCACATTGAGCACCAGTCATCTGTCAATTATTTCAACAGTCCTTAGTTTTAAAACAGCCCTTTTTCTATTTCAGTCCACGGTCTAACATAAAGAAAAGTAAAAAGATACAGTCTTTGCATTAAGGAATATTATTTTTCTTCCATTAAAAGTTAAGGATTTTACTTTGTTTTATGTGAGGTGAGGTAATTCTTCTATTCTTTCAAACAAAATTCTTTCCATTGTGCCCAGTCTCGGAAAGATACCCAAGTGATACTTCTGTACTTGCTACGTCAACCACCTCAGCTCTCAATTAAATAGTGATTCTCTTGTACAATTAAACATGTACCGCTCAGGAACTAGATTGAGATTGTCCACAAAGGACAGTGGACAGTGAACATTTTCACTTCATCAGTTAGGTATGACTGCAGACTAAACCACTGTCTAATCAAGTTGTCAAGGGATCAATTCTTTGAATAGATAGGTCAACTGTAATTAAGGTTATAGGCTCCAGACCGGCATTGTTTGTATTCTCGTTTGGTAACCTCTTTTCTCTTCAGGCTCGAGCCAGTATGGAAGCAGAGATGGTATTGAAAGAGGCAGAGGCAGATCGCCAGAAAAAACGGATTCGTGAACTGGAGGATATGCAGAAACTCCTTGAGGAAGCTCTTCATGCTGAGGTAACTGCTCGGCAAGAGGAAGAAGCAAAGAGATATGCGCAGACCAGGTATGAAGAAAATGCAAATACGTTTGATAATGAACTCGAGCCGAAAGGACAATGGTAGTACCCTGTGTGAGGTTTTTCATTGTTAGATCTTCGCGGTCTCGTTCATCTGCTTGCTGAGCTCCCAACTTAATTCCTGTTGCTTTGATGAAGAAGTATGTTTGTGGCAAAATCAGAGCATTTTGCTTATCTCTTGGTTTGTCTGCTGCTCTCATGATACCAGTTTCTATGGGTGATGGAAACACTGGGAGATTTCCAGTTTGATGGATCTAATCAAGTACATTCCCAGATTTGATCATTCCCCTTATGTTCCGACCTCCGGTTATAAAGACTAACAATTTTGGTTTGTATTTGCAGCAGAGTGCTACATTTTAATGATCTGTGCTTGTGGACCCATGAATCTCTTTGGCTCTCCATTGTTCCTTGCTTTTAACTACTTGCAAGGAAAGGCTTGTACCTAACTTTGCCAGCATTGAAAGCCATCTTAGTTTTGCTCTCATTTAAGCCATTATTATTTTAAAAAATTTTATTCCCCTGTTTACATCATAAACTATATCAACAATCTTATTATTTTTATGAACTTGCTTATTTGGCTGTCTATTATGTTATTAAAGTCATGAAAATTGAGGTCCCAACACAGATACATGTGGGACATAATTGTCTCCCTACCACTTGGTCACACAAATGCTTTTATTAACATATGGGTAGTAATGGGAACTACTGCTCATTAAATTTTCCCCTCTGCCATGTAGGGATAAGGATAAATGCTGTTGAGATGCAGATTAACCAGAATATAATTGAATGACAGTTGGTTCAAGGAGTTGAATGGCCTACACCTAGACCTGCTCCTGTTAATCCTATGATATGAAACTGGTTGTAGGGCTGCTGCCTCCTCATCTGGACAAGGTGCGTTGTCCCCACTTTAAGGGACCCTTTAAGTACAATTGAAGCATGAAACTCGCTGAAAGACAAGTATTGCAATAACTTGTTACTTCACCTGGCCATGGTGGTCAATCAAACTAAACTACTCCCCCTTACTTTAACAAAGGAATTGCAGGAGTCTCCCTCAGTTAAGTAAGTGATGGGAGTAAAGCTTTTCTACTGACTGAGTAGATTGAAGCAATGAGGAGCTGAACAATACTGATCCTAGTCTATATTAGGTCCATTAATTCTAGACATTAACTAACTTGACAGACAGAATGTCCAAATTATTTCTACAACAAAAATTGTAAGTCTTCAGTTTTCTTATTTTGATGCTAAAGCAGTCGATTACACGTTGAGTTATCTGTTGGATAATCACTGGGAAGATTACACTGCAAAGCAAGATGATATCTTAGAACAATAGAGCAAAGCAAGAGTCCATGCATATGCAACAACTCTTTCAAAGAGTGATCTAGTTTGGGGGAAAAGATGTTGACATGTTTTGTGTATATCAAAGCAACAAGAAAATGAGTGGAAATAAATAACTGAGGCCTAATCTGTTTGCTTTTAGATTGTTGTTTGAGGAGGAAGACAAAATGAAAGCACTGATGCAGCTAAAGGAAGAGCAAGAGGAGCTAATTAGAAAAACGCAGAGAGAAAAACAGGAGTTAAGACAAGAAATGGAAAACAAGTCCAAAATTCTAGAGGAGGCACAAAAACAGCTGGAGGAAGTGCGGGTCAACAGACAGCGAGCAGACCAGGATGTGGTGGTAAGTGTATATGCTATCCAACACAGCAAACTACATCTGAACTAAAATAACAACTGTAAGATCAGGAAGAAGCTAATCTGCTACAGACTGATCAAATCATTAAATCACAGCATTTTACAATAAGATCACAACTGAAAACAATACTTACTGAACATTAGATGATGTGAGTTTGTTGCTCACATAAATATTGAGGTTAGAAATTAATTTAGGCAATGTTTATCACAGCACTGTTCACTAAAATGTTCAGCCCAAGTTCTTATTTCTGCAATCTTAATGGATGGATCAACCTATTTATTTCAAATCGTGTTACAATTTAATATAATATTGATGCTTTTAACTCTCAGAAGGCCAATTGTGAGCCATAAGTAATGTGCAGCCTGCATTGTGTTAGTTACCAAATTCATGAAAAAGACAAAGTCCAGTAGAAAGGTTATATAATCCTTTTGGTTTGGTTATATCTGGAAATATCAAAAAAAGTGCCATTAGAATCCAGATTATAAAATCAAAATCCATGCCCAATGACTGTACTGCCTTTGTTCAAAAATAATTAGGCTCTGGGACTTATTATTAAGGTATAATATTGTGAGATTACTCACCAGTTAAGAAGTAATAGTTATAGTTGGTATATGTATGAAAACTGAGACTGTTGGAAAATATTCAACAGGTCAAGCAGTATCTGTGAAGGGAGGAACAGAATTAATATTTTAAGTTGGTGATCCTTCATCAGTTCTGATGATAAGACATTGACCTGAGATATCAATCTCCATTAATCAAAACATTAGGATGAGTGACAGATGGTTGGAAATGACATTCACATTATGTCACCCCAACCCATTCTACATTCATCCACTATGTTTTTATGGTGGTGGGTTTAGTGATGTCTAAGTATTCCACTGTGAAAAGGTATTTGCTTCATCTACATATTTCAGTTTGGTGCCTGATTTAAAATTAACTTTTATGCATGTGGTTCTCAGAAGCTGGGAAACTTGACAGCGAAAAGGAAGTGGATGTATCCCCCGTAAGTCATTGGGTCATGCAGCACAGAAACTGAACCTTCGGTCCAACTCATCCATGCTGACCAGGTTCCCCAAACTAGTCCCATTTCCTGCATTTGGTCCATATCCCTCTAAGCCTTTGCTATTCATGAACCAGCCCAAATGTCTTTTAAATGGTCTAACTATATCTATCTATCAACTTCTCTGGCAGTTCATTCCATAATTGCACCACCCTCTGTGTGAAAATGTTACACCTCTGGTCCCTTTTAAATCATCATAAAGAATGCCTGCTAGTTTTGATTTACGCACCCTAGAGAAAAGACCTTTGCTTTCACCTTATCTATGCCCCTCATGATTTTATAAATCTCCTGTAAGGTCATCTCCCAACCTCCTCCACTCTAGGAAAAACGTCTTTTATAACACACCTTGTGGTCCATAACCCACCAGTCGAGAAAACTTGGGCACTTCCCACTGTACCACCTATCTCTCCCTTCTCCAAGTGCCCATCATTGATAACATGTCCACACCCACCATTCCAAAAGAGCCAATGCAATAACCACTGGACTCTCCAATGTGCAATTATGACCAATGTTTCCCCAGTTAACCAACCAAGCTCTGAAAGCTGATTTCAATCCCCCCCCTCCAAACTCAGCCTGATGCCTAAGAACCTGTCCCAAGCATCTCTGGCTAATGCCTCCAAAATGCAAATTCTGAAGAGGAGTCACAAGACCCAAAATATTAACTGTTTTCTCTCACTGATGCCACTAAACCTGCTGAGTTTCTCTGGCATTCCTGTGTTTTCTCCAACTCCTTTTGGCAATTTCCCACCTACTCACCACAGCCCACTCCCCCATTCCCTCTGCCATTCTGCTTACAAGTATTAGCAAGCTTAACTGTTTCTCTCTTCACAGATGCTGCCTGACCTGCAAAAGTTCTCCCAGTTTTCGCTGTTTCTAAATAAATAATTTGCATTAATTTCAATAGGTATTTAATGATCAGTCAGATCATGAAGCAGGGACACTTAAGGGAAGAAATTTGAGTAACCACGTGGGCAAGAAACCCTCAATCATAATATTTCTGGTTCTTTCTGAAATGTGAAAGAAAGTTTTTGTTGCTCAGAGACAATTGAGCCAAAATTGTGAGCTGATCAATTTATTGTACAGAATGTACAGGAATGGGAAATTCCAAGGGAGTAAATTTCTTTTTTTTTTGCAAAAAAAACTACCATAAAATGGCATGATTCATGAACAAAAAAGATTTGTCAGCTAATGCTGGCAATATTGTGATATGGTAGAATTACTTCAGCATATTTTAGATTATACTCAAGCATTCTTAGAACAAGGCTTAAGATTCCGTTTATTCGCAGTACACGGAATAGTACTTGATACGTATTTATTTCATGTAAATGAAGGGTGATCTGATACTAAATATCCCTTTCCCATGTCGCTATCATGGCTACTTGGCATTTATACAAATTGCCATGTTATAAAGCTCCTATCTAGAACGAGCAATGAATGCCATTCTTTTGATGTGGAGTCGCATTGCTTCAGCCTTGACCTCTTTGTATCGAAGGTGGTTTCTGAGCATTATTTCAGCTAAGATTGCTGTCTGCCCTTCCTCTCTGCCCTTCCTCACTGCCTTGTAGAAATTTCAGAGAGAAGTCATGTTTTATTGACTCTCATTATGCTTTCTGTGCTGATGGACCAGAACACAGAATATCAAGAAAGTTGACAAACTGCCTTTTGTTTCAGAAAGAAGAACACTTTTTTTCTCCACAATATTATAAAATAGAGAATAGCAAATTGGCTGTTTTTGTAAAATCAGTGTTGCTGTTAACAGGAGACTAAAGCTTCTCATGAATTTTGAAGATGTCATCACCACATGGGGTTGTCTTATTTGTGACTTTACTAAGGGAGAAGAATGGGAGAAACAGAAAATAATTTGAACATGTTGATGTGACTTTTAGTATATGGTATCTGTACGGCAGCTAATGTGCCTAGTTTAAGGTGTGTGGAGTGATGAACAGAATTAATATTTCAAGTTGATGATCCTTCAACAGTTCTGATGATAAGACATTGATCCGAAATATCAATCTCTATTAACCCACACCTCAAGATGATTGTCAGAGGGTTGGGAATGGCAATCACATTATTATGTCACTGTCAATCCATCCCATATGTTTTTAAGCTCAAGGTAATATCACACTAGTTAAAGGTGATACCTTCATTAAGGATTTATTGGGACTTTATAACGATCGTTTGGAAACTCATTGAAATGTTACAGTTGACAGCATCTGCTTCCTGTGGGCTGCTGCTTTCAAATAACTGAGTCAAAGCATTCAACATCCACAGTGCAAGCATATTTATCAAAGTTCGAAAGCCTTAGAAATAATAATAAGCAACACAAAGAAGGTAAATTGTTCAACCATAAGTTGGGAACAATACTGCTGAGAAAGTAATGTCTTAGAAAAAACACAGAAAATCTCAAAAGGTTGTGGGAACATCTGTGGAAAGGAGCCAAGTTAATGTTTCAGATCGGTGACCTTTCATCAGAAAGAGCCAAATGGATACAGGTATTAGTTTTGAGCAAGGGGTTTGGTGGAATCAAAACAGAAAAATGAAAACTGTTTGACAGCTTCTGTGGAGAAAGAAAGAGTTAAAATTTTAAGTGTTACACAAAACAACTTCAGAACTGGGTACAACATTAACTTTGTTTCCCTCTCCACAGACGCAGCCGGACTGGCTGAGTTTCTCTGGCATTTTCACTTCTTATTTCGGATTTCCAGCAACTGCAGTATTCTGTTTTTATTAAAGGGTTGCATGGACAAGCACAGAAGGAAGGTGAAGGGTGACGGACAGGAAAGATTGAACAATGAAAGGATTAGTCTCCCAGAACTAAAATAAATGGTGATGGGACAAGAATAGAAACCAAGAAATGAAAGATGTATCTAGAGCAGGTGTGCTTCTGAGAGCAAGCAACAAGTTAAGAAAAAGCTGAAACCTGCAAAGAAAAGGAAATAAAATAGGTGCTGAGATTATGGTCTGAACTCTATGTAAAACTCCTGAGAGCTGTAAACATTCTAATCAAAAGAGGGGCATTGTTTTTCGAGCTTATTTGAGAGTCACTGAAATTGTGGAGCTGACCAAGGATAGGGATGTCAGCGAGAGCAAGATGAAGAATTAAAATGCCATGTTGCAGAAGTTTGGGACATGCCTGTGAACAGAACAGAGCTATTCTGCATGTAGGGAAACTACACTATGGGCAGTCAATGCAATAGACTAGGTTAAAAGAAAATTTGTGTAAATCACTACTTCAGGAATGTTTGGAACTTTGAGGATATACAAGCTACATCTCGTCAACTGGCATAGAAAGGTGAGAAAGGACGAGGTGTTAGTGATAAAGCAGTGGATCAAGGTATCATGGAGGGAACAGTTTTTTTTGGAATGCTAAAATGGGAGGTGGTGGCAACAGGTTGGAGGTGACAGGAATGGTGGAAAATAATCCATTGAGCACAGCAGCTTGTGAACTGACAAAGTAAGGACTAAGGAACCCTAACATGGTCCTATTTGCGAGGGGAAGGGGTGAGAGCACAAGGAATTCTGGTCAACAGTGCTGCGAAGAGCAATTAAGGGTATACTCCTTAGTTGATTTTTAAAAAAAGAACACCTCTATGATACACTGATGTGGAAGGGTGCAACATTAGAACAGTTGTGATAGAGATGGAGAATGGAATCCTTATAAGTTGCATGGTGGTATAATGGAGGTCACTGTGCAAGATGGTGGCTTTATAATGAATATAATAAAATACAGGAGGGTGGTAGGTTGCAGGAAAATGCTGCCATGGGAGATAATAGAAACGGATATGACAACCATGTTTAAGAAGCATTCAGACAGACACATGAACAGGCAGAGAATTGAGTGAATGATAAAATTATAGAATGGTTTACAGCACTGGAGGAAGCCATTTGGCCCATTGTCCTTGTGCTGGCTTCCAGCATAAGTAAATCAGCTTGTTCTCCTTCCCTGTCTTTTCCCTATGAACCTGCAACTTTTATTCTCTTCAGGTGTGTATATAATTCTCTTTTGAAGAAGTGATGAAAGATTATTGACTGGAAGCACTAAATGTTTCTGCTTGTCTACAGATGCTGCAAAACTTGCTCAATGTTCTCAACATTCTCTGTATTTGTTTCAAATTTCCAGCACCCATAGGTTTTTGCTTTTGTATAGATCTTGTCTTAAGCTTATCATGGGTTGACAAAGTGAGCACATTACAGTACAGCAACAGGCCCACCATGTCTATAACAATCATGATGACTTTCTAAACTAATCTCATCTCCCCACATATAGTACATATCACTCAATTCTCTGCCTGTTCATTTGTCTGTCTGAATGCTTCTTAAACATGGTTGTCATATCTGTTTCTATTATCTCCCATGGCAGCATTTTCCTGCAACCTACCACCCTCCTGTATTTTAAACAAAAAAAAACTTGCCTCATACATCTCCTTTAAACTTGCCCCCTAGTATTTCCACCCTGGGAAACAGACTCCAATTATCCACCATATCCATGCCTCTCATAATTTTATATATTTCTATTCATTTGCCCCTCAGTCTCTGACGTTCTAGTGAAAGAAGTCCAAGTTTGTCCAACCTCTCCTTATAGCTAATACTGTCTGATTCAGATAACAACCTGGTAAAACTTCTTTTGCACTCTCCATATCCATTCTATAGAGTGGGGACCAGAACTGCACACACTACTCCAAACCTGGCCTCACTGATGTCTTATACAGCTGCAACATGACTTGCCAACTTTTATACTCAGTGCCCCAACAAGTCGTATGCCTTCTTTACCACCTTATCCACTTGTGTTGCCATTTTCAGGTGCTAGGACTTGCATCGCAAGATCCTCTGTATATCAATGCTCCTAAGGGTCCAGCCATTTACTGTATACCTTTCTCTTACAGTAAGTCTCCAAACGTGCATCACTTCACACTTGCCTGGATTAAACGCCATCTACTGTTTCTCTGCCCAACTTTCCAACTGATCTATATGCTGTTGTTTCCTTTTACAAAACAAGAGAATACACAATACAGAGAGGATAGAGGTGGAGGAAGTGAGAAACTTTCATGTGCATGTCTACAGGTCATTGAAGGAGGCAGGAGAAGGTGCATTAGATAGTATGGAAAGCATATGGGATGCTTTCCTTTATTGGATCAGGTATTGGACATAAAAGGAAGGATTTATTGCTACACCTGTGTAAAATGCTGGTTAGGCCACAGCTGTAATTTTGTGTCCAGTTCTGCTCACTGCATTAAAGGAAGGACATCATTGCTCTGGTAAAAGTACAATAATGTTGACAGGACTTGAAAATAGGTAATAATGAAAGGTCGGATGAGCTATGATTGTTTTCCTTAGAACAGAGGAAGCTGTGGATGACTGAATTGAGGAGGGCAAAATAATGAGGGCCTGGATAATCTAGACAGGAAAGACCTGTTTCCCCTCAGAGCACGTGGGATCACAGATTTAAGATGATTAGGGGAAGGATTAGAGAGAACATGGAGAAAAACTTACAACCAGAGAGGAAGGGTCTAGAATTTGCTGCCACCTTTGGTAATGGAGGTCAAAATCCTCAACTCATTTTAGAGGTACCTGGAGGGACACCTCAATGCTGTAACTTGCAAAACCACATACAGGATGAAATAACTCCACAGAGACAGATATCCTGTCATCAAGTCACCCTTTATATACCCATGGAGAGTTCTTGACATTAATCCAACTCCATCAGAGCCACTTCTCAGAGAGAACAAGATGGTTGACACGCCTGTTCTTGTCTATCAGCCAGGGCTCCCTGATTGGACCAGGTTAACAGCCCCAGTCAGGGAACTCGTATTGTATAAGGTTCACCTGGCTGACCTTGTTACAATCACTACACAGGCCAGGTGCTGGAAAGTGGGATAGGAATGGGCGGATACTTTTCTTTGATAGTGCAGATGTGATGGTGCTAAGTCCTCAGTTTTCACTGCTTTCGTAAGTAACTTTTTATTTCATTATTTTGTAAATTAGGATTCATGTTAAGACTGAATGGACACACTCTCTCCTTAAATTAAGAATTTTAAAATGTCTTTACATTGTTATCACATTTAATGCCATTACAACTGGCCTCATTGTTTAACTTAATGAATTTACTGCAGCAAAATCCCCTTGTAGATGTTAGGCTATCAGCCTATTCGGAGAGATACTATTACACATCACTGGAACAGGTGAGACTTGATCCTGGGCCTTCTGGCTTAGAGGTAGGGTCACTACATTTGTGCTATAAGAATCCACAGAATCAACTGGAATGCTTGCACCTTTAATGGAATACTGATTACTTTCTTCTGTTCACAGGTATAGAATGACAAATGTATCTCGCAAAGAAAAATTACATTTTGCTGAGATCCTGTGCAGGAACTAACACACGACAGGTTCCCTTTGTTCATTAATGGAGACCATGCAGCATTCATTTGGTGACAATTTTCTCCCTTTGTTTTACAGGCTGCACAAAAGAAATTGCGACAAGCAAGTTCGCATGTTAAGCACTGGAATGTCCAGATGAACAGGCTAATGCGTCCAATTGGACCAGGAGGTAACTAGCAACATTGGCGTTAATTATGTTCTTGAGATGAAATTTCACTTTTTTTTTTCAAGTTGCAATATTTATTGACAATTTACTTAATACAGACCAAGAAATGTTATATTGCTTTTTTATATTTAAACAAAAAGCTGTGTCAAAAATTTATAATTGGATTAGAAATCTAAGAATGAAGTCCTGTCCAAAAACATAATCAAGGTGGAGTGGAAATTTGGTGAGGGGTCTCCCTGTGGGCTTTAGTCATTTGTGTGGAGTTTCTGTCAATCATCTATGGACGATCCAGTGCAAGATTTCAGAAATTCTAGGCTGTTATCATTTACTGTGGACACATACATCCCAAAGTGTCTATATCGCTATAGCAACAATCAACTGCAGGATGGATGTTGCACTGCTCTCTTACTTGGCAGTTTTTCATTTATTCCCTTTGCATTCCTGATCGTTTTTGTTTTGCACTGACACTTCTCTTTCCACTCCAGCCTTAGAAAAAGTTAATCAATATTTCGCATCCATTTTAAATCTTTATAAAAATAAAAGAAATAGTTCTCCGAACATGAAACATTTCCTATTGAGTGGAAAGGAATCCTTTAAATGTGAGAGTATTTATTGTCCTGCTATACCTGTTTTATTTATCACCTGACTTTTTTTTTGAAGAAAAGATAATTGTTGATCTTGTTTCTATTTTCTTGCATAGAAAACCACCCTTATTGCCTCTTTACGTGCAATCCAAATATAGTTAATCTGTTCCTTACCCCTGCTACATGTGCAATGTTTGACCAAACCTTATTTTTACTCCTACCAATTATTTTGTGCTAAGTCACCTTCAGTCAATGATCTTGAAATATGTTGTTGCTGCAGCTGTTGCTTACACCTACACCTGCCAGGAGATCTGCTCCATTTGTATGGCCAACCACTTTATGACCACTTCCATCCAACTGCATTTCGACGGCTTCTCTTTCAGCTCCCTGACACTTTGTGCTCAAGAAGAGATGACTCTCGCTTTTAAACTAATGCTGTTGAAAACAAAGGTGCATATGGGTGCTACAATATAAATATGGGCTGCTCAGAGATATATATGTGAAATAAGAACCAACAGGAAGGCCCTTCGGCCCATCAAGACTCTGTTGACTCATGATGCCTTTCTCAACTAATAGCCTTTTGCCTCTATGCTGTCTGTATCTCTCTACCTCCTGGTCATTCATGTATTTGTCACGATGCCTCTTAAAGGCTGCTATTGTATCCACCATCACCTCTGGCAGTGTATTCCAAGCACTAACCACCCTCTGTGTAAAAACAAAATTGCCTTTCACATCTCCTTTAATCTTTCCCCCTTCTACCTTAAACCTATGTCTCCCTAGTGATTGACATTTCTACCCTGGGAAAAAGAGTCTGACTATCCATCCTATCCATACCTCTCATAATTTTGTAAACTTTAGATCCCCTCTCCCCCTCCTAAACTCCACAGTGTATAAACCCAGAGTCCTCAAACATTCCTCATATGTTAAGCTTTTCATTCCTGGGTGAGCTGAAAATGTGTTGCTGGAAAAGCGCAGCAGGTCAGGCAGCATCCAAGGAACAGGAGAATCGACGTATCGGGCATAAGCCCTTCTTCAGGAAGGGCTTTTCATTCCTGGGACCATTCTTGTGAACCTCCTCTGAACATGCTCCAGAGCCAGTCCCTGAGATGTGAGGCCCAAAGTTCTACACAATCCTCTAAATGTGGTCTGGCCAGAGTCTTATAGAGCCTTAGAAATATATCCCTGCTTTTATAATCACATGTAATGTTTGCAGATTAACCTTTCTTAAGACAGCTAATTACAGGTTGCCAGAGGTATAATGATAAATAAAATGGTGAGGAAATTGTTGGCTGTGAAGACAGTTGGATCACAAACAATATTTTGTTGCATTCCTTTAAAGCGTCAGTTATTTAGTTTGTGGTTGAGCTCAGTTAGTCATTTCCCACGAGTATTTAATCGTTATCTATCAGCACTGGCTTATTGTGCCTTCAGATATACGTAAGACAAACAACTCCATACATTGTGGTTAACAGTTTGAGTCATTCAGCAATAAATAAAGGATTATTTTCTATTCTGTTGTAAAACATGGGCATTACTGGTTGGCCAGCATTCATTGCCTGTCCACAGTTGCACTTAGGAAGGTGATGGTGAGCTGCTTTCTTGAACTGCTACAGTACATGTACTGTAGAGGCACCCACAACTCTGTTAGGGAGGGAGTTCCACAATTTTGCCTCAGCGACTCTGAAGAAGCGGCAATAAATTTCCAAGTCAGGCTGGTGAGTCAACTAAAATCTGCGTGAATGAAAACCTACTTTGTGCTGCTTTAACAGCTGCTGCATTGTGAACGGAACTGAAACACCTATCACAAATAATGGAACATTAGTCAGCACATTGCATTGCAAGTGCAAAGCAACAAAGCTAGCTTTCAATAATTATAAAACCCATTCCCATTAATCATGAGTCTTCTTTGAAAAAACATTAATCTGTAAACATTATGTATGGTTAATTTTCTACGCCATATTCCCCAGCTCTTATCAAAGGAGATATCTTGCCGAAGGAGATATCAGATATGTCAATCTAATTAGGAAAACAAGTATAAAGCAAGCCTATGTATCATTGGTAATCTTATTGACGAGCGTTTCACATGTGCATGTTTGAGAAAAAGTGCATTAAAAATGTATTGCCAACAAAGCCAAGATATAAATAGAAATATAGAACTTAAGAGCAGAGTAGGCCCTTCGATCATCCAACTCTTGACTCTGTTCCCGCTTTCTCCTCAAATCCTTTGATCCCTTCAGCCCTAAGAACTGTATCTAATTCCCTTTTTTTTCCTTCTTAAAACCATTCAATGTTTTGGCCTCAACCACTCTCTGTAGCAGAGAATTCGACAGGCTTACCACTCTCTGCGTGAAGACATTTCTCCTCTCAGTCCTAAATAGATTACTCCATATCCTAAGATTGTAACCTATTGTTCTGGACTCCCCAGTCATTGAGAACATCCTTTCTGTATTTGCCCTGTCTAGTCCTATTAGCATTTAGTAAATTTCTATGATATCACCTCTTATTCTTATAAACTCCACTGAATATTATTCTTACTAATCCAGTCTCTCTTCGTATGTTAATCCTGTCATCCCAGGAGTCACTCTAGTAAACCTTTGTTGCACTCCCCCATAGCCAGAATATCCTCCTGCAGAGAAGCAGACCAAACAATGCTTCAGGTGTGGTCATAGCAAGACACTCCTGCTCTTGTGCTTGATTCCTCTTGCTATGAATGTTCAAACACCACTTGCTTCCTTCACTGCCTGCTGCACTTAAACGTTATTACTTTCAGTGACTGCTGTACAAACACACCCAGATCTTGTTGCACCTCCCCCTTTCCCAATCTTTTGCCATTCAGATGATCTGCTATCCTGTTTTGCTACCTCACATTTTACTTCCATTTACCTATTTGCCCACTCACTCAATTTCTCCAAATCATACTGAAGCATTTCTGCATCCTCCTCACAGTTCACCCTCCCACCCAGTTTTGCATCATTTCCAAACTTTGACATGTTACATTTAGTTCCCACACCTGAATCATTAATATATATCATGATTTGCTACTTTAAACCAAAGACAGTCACACACTCTAGCCTACTGGGATTTGGGAAATGTGAGAATGTGTGGATAAGTTTGAAATGATTGTTCATCCATCCAGTTGTCAGCAACTGTTTTGAATTATGCCAGAAGAGTTGATTGTTTAAATCACTCTCCAGCAACTTCTCCCCCACCCGTCGGTACCCCATACAGCCCCATCTGACAGCTCAAACACACCTCTTTCATTCATCCCTGTGTCATCTGTCAGCTCTGAGATCTCCTCCCCCAACCATCCCACCAACTGTCAGCCTCCCCCACCCTGTGGGAACAGTCAGCTTTGTTGAAACCTCATGATTACCATCTGTAATCTTCACCCACTCAGGGATGCTCCAAATCCAACTGCACCGTCCCCTGATTTATCTCTTCTGTCAGAGGCTGGTCATCAGGTAGGAAACATGGAACCAAATAATGCAAACAGGTCTGATAGTTCAAACTGCAGGTGGTCAGGGAAATCCAGACCTCTGGGCTTCTCATCCATAACTCCTTACCACTTCCCCATTCCAAGATTTTGCCAAACATGTTGGAGCCATGCATTGTTCACTTAATGACCATGAAATCATCGAAAATGAGAAACTAGATCATAACATGTTTGTACTTTTGCTTATTTACATCTTAAAATCTCCTCACATCTTTACCACAACCTACTTTAAAGCAGCTGCCAATGTTATTAACTGAATAGTTTACATGTGTCTTAGCTGCTTTCTTTTTCTCTGTAAGGCACCTTGAGTCTTAGTGCTCTCTTGCCACACTTCTAATTTACTCACCTACTGCTAATGTTATCTGTAATTTTTATTTTCCCTGCATGGACATCTGAGTTTTGTGTGTGCTATGTTAAAACAAAGGATGTCCTGCAGTGGAGGTGTGTGCATGTGGGGTTTCCTAGCAGCTGCATTGCTCACGGGGAGCATTGCCCAGACAGATAGAGAAACTAAAGGTCCAAGTAATGCGCTGATAACAAATCTGAACCTGTTCCTGGATCACAATGAGAAATTCTTGCACGTTCTGCAGTGTTTTAGAGTAGCAGGTAAACTGACACCTTTATAATTGAAAACTGGAGACAGAATTAAAAAGGAAGAGAAATACGACACATGTATCAGATTTCTTAATTTCATGCTGTGATCTGCTATCCCATAATAGTTAGGGCAATAAATATGTATCAGGCTCCTTGATTTGTGCCCCTGAGCTGTTTGTAAAATGTTATTACAAAATTCAGGACTAAATAGGTGGTGCTTGTATTGTGCACGCCCTATCTATTTGCACTGAGCTTTTCACTAAAGGAGCCAGTGAAGGCTACAGAGAGAAAAAGGCCCATGAAATTTTCAATTGTCTTTCTCCAGCTTCTGATCTCTCTGACTCTTCCAAATCTGACAAGGGTTTCTCTGAACGAGAGCCAACTGAACAACTGCTCTTCTCAGTTCGTAAGCAGCTGTGGTGCCCATCTTGTGGCTGCAGCTCACCAGCATTTAGATAAGGCCTGTTGCCAACTTTGGCTCTCGCCTTTGAATTCCGTGATCCTTCACGTGAAGCAATCACTTGTTTTGGGCAGAAGTTGAATTTCCCCAGTGTTGAACAATGTACAGTATAACAAATCGGTGCAATGATTTCCTGAGCTCCAGAAATCCCAGCCCATTTCAACTTTGTTACTTCTGTTGATGACAATATTAAGCAGTTTTTGTTCCAAGATTGCTAAGTACTTTCTAATTAAACTATACTCTTTTGAAATGATGTTTTACACATCAGAAGGCGATGTACTACTTCTCCGACAGGTTGAAAGCAAATTAAAGGCAGCCAAGGTAAAGTGACTGGCCATGTCTCAGAAATGGATATAAAAATTGATAGCTTTCCTTTTAATTTCAGTTGTGATTGAATGCCTGCTCGTCACAATCTATTAATGGGCCTCTGAATATTTCAATGTGCTTTAAAGTGAAGGATGAGTTCAGGTGTATAATTGCCAAAATAACAGAAATCATGATTAAGCATTGAGAATACAGGACTGAAAAAAACCCATTAAAATCGCATAAAACTGAGCAGCCATCTGTTTGTGTAGGAGTAGCAGGAAATTCCCTTTTGGTCCTGCTTTTGATGAAACCCATGTACAGTGGTTCAGGGGTTAGTGTCAGTACATGCAGATGTACATTATATGCATACATACCTACCCCATCCCCACTGGAACACCAGCAATTAGCAGAAACTGCTGCCACTTGCACATACTCAATACTGTGGGCTGCTGGGTCTTTTCCTGAGACACTGAGTGGGCCAAGTTCTCATTTTGGTCCTACTGGGCAGCAATTCAATTTCTGATCAGTATGTTCTTTTCTCCATATATCTGCTTAAAAGACAAACAGAACAATAACGAGTCCATGTTATTGCAATCAGTAAATAAGCTGGTGGCGTAAAAAAAGTCTACTTAGTTAAGAGATTTTGTATCATTACACGTGATTGTTCTCAAAATGTTTGCTCATGTTGTTACAGATAAGCGGCCTACGCCTCCTATACTGCCTATCTATCGAGGATCAACAGGGGGACAGCATGAGGTACGAGTAAAGTTATCAGGAAAGACTGAGGAGAAAGGTAACACAACTGCTGATGAGTGTAGGAAAGAGAACCTCCATCGATCACTGTCGAACTGTCCTTCCATCGCAAACTCAGTTGAGGAAATGGAGACCTCAGCTTTAAATGGACAGGTGAAAAGGAATTCGGTGGAAATTAGAAAACCAATGCAAAGGTCGTCCTCGGAAGAACCGGAACGTGCTCCAACAGAGGAACTCATTAGGTAGTTTGGATGTCAACAGAGGTGATTCAAAACAGTTGACATTCCTTTGCTTCATATTGGACAATAACATCAGGTCACAAAGAGTAGTCCAATAAAGTCCAGACTCATCAGCGCAAAGAGTAGAAGTTAGATGTCAACAATGAAGTCAGCCATTTTATTGAGCCTTTTCCACAAGGATGACTGAAGTTACTAAAGACAAAGCAATCTGAAATTGCCTGAAGCCATCAGCTATTGTTTGCATACAGTAGAGAGCAATACTTAATGCATCTTTAGATCAATAATGGTGAAGGAGAACTTTAAAATTGGAGTTTTATCTCATATTTTACATTCTTTCACTGTAATACAATTTGTGGACATTGAATTTGTAAAGACTTATTAATTGGCAAACAACTCTGTTTAAAAAAAAAAGATGCAAACTATTCACTTTGAGTGCTGTCAGCCTCCTCACCATCAACTGAACAAGTCTCACAATCAGCTTTACTTGTAGACATTAGAATTGAAAAGTTGGGAAATTATGTTAAACCAGTGTCCAACTTTGGTTACGCCACACTTAGAATACTGTGCATAGTTCTGGTCACCATATTATAAAAAAGGCACTAGCAGCATTGAATGGCTATGTAGATCCAGAAGATATGAACAGGGAGGGCATTTTTCCTCCAGTAAACAGAAGGCTAAGGGGAGACTGGTCTTTTAAATTATGAAAGGTTTGATTGAGTGGATATGGAAGGATTGTTTGTACTTGTGGGAATGAGCATAATCAGAGGCCATCAATATTAGTGAGTCACCAAGAATTCCACTAGGAAATTCCGAGAAATACCTTTACATAGTGTTGTCAATGTGAAACTTGTTACCACATGGGAGGAAATAATATAGATGCATTTAAGGTGACATTAAACAAACATAGGAGGAAACAGAGGGCTGTGATGATGACTATTTCAATTAAAAAAAGATGGGGATGAGAGGGGAAGGCCTGACTGGCACATGAACACCACATGGACTGGTTGGATTAAATTGGATAGCCTACGTAGTGGGCTGTCTGGAAATTTCTGAAATTCATCCTGAAAGGTCAAAGTCTGCTTTTAAGATAGATGTCAATGTTTTTCAATTTGTTCTATAATATTGAGGTACCTATTAATGCTATTAATTGTTTTGATTCATTTTCATTAGCACCAAAGCAGAACTTGAACTCTTCTACACTGCTACAAGATTTTTGCTTTGAGGAGTCTCAAGCTGCACTTATCCAAACTTGCCAGTGTGTGTCAGCCAAAGCCAGGAAAGTTCTTAAACAGTTCAGATCCATGGTAAACTAGTTTGGAGTTCTATGTTCACTGACTGGTGTCTCTGTTAAATGTGAATGTGAGGAATATATGTATCAAATACTTCTTCCAGAACAGCGTGCAACTTTGGTGTGACTCAAATTTTGTACAGGGCATTCAAGTGTAAGGTGTAGGATTTAAAGTGCTTCTGTGATTCATAAATAAAGACAGGCTTCATTTTTGCTTATATGCTTTCAAATGAGCATGTCCTTTATTTTGGGCTACAGTCAGAAGTATTTCAAATCATCTCAACTTGCTTTCATTTTTATGCTTGAAAATTTGTAAAATATATGTGCGCAATTTTTAATAAATATTTAGATAAAACGTTGAAGTTTTTTAATAAGTCAATGGCTGATATTAGCTAACTCCAGAAGTATCTATTTTTAAAAATTATTTGATACAACTGAGACTTGTTAGCACAAATAATGTCTATTTGTATAGTCTGTTTATTGACAATTGCATTTTGCCATACAAAATATGTATAACCAATTTGATTGTTATTAAATATTGTCTTATTCCACAGTTATACTTCATTTTGATATACCTGCAATCTCCATACATCGAATTCTAATTAAACAATTGATTGATATCAAAATAATGTCATAGTTACAACTGTAGGCAAGGTAAATTATGGATGTTCATTTTCAAACTTCTGAATGATACAGTAATTCAGATAACACCTGTACAGTATTATTGCAATTCTGCTGTAATAAAGTAGTTTTCTTAAGATGTCTGACTCACTTTACCTTTTTACACACAGTCACAGAACAGTGGGAACAGCTAATTACTGCCTTGTCACTTTGTTAATGGCTCTTCTAAAATTCCAAAAACATTTTTGTATTCACTTTGATGTAAGTCATCTCCCCCCCCCCCCCCTCACCAAGGGACCTGGGGGTGCCTATGCACCAATGTTTGAAGGTGTACAGACTTATTGAGAGGTTGGTTAGCAATTCTTGTATCTAGGACTTCATAAATAGTGATATTGAGTACAAAAGCAGAAAAGTTATGTGGAACCTTTATTTAAAGCTCTGTTTAGACCTCAGCTGCAGCAATTCTGGTCACCATACTTGAGAATGATATGAGATCTGTAAGACAGAAATCAGGATGGTCCCAGGGGAGTTATACTTGAAAAGGTGGGAGGAGTTTTTCTTTAGAGGAAAGGATAGTTATAAAAGTGAAAAAGATTACAAGTGTGAATAAGATACACAAGGAAAAACTGTTTCAGATGGCTGAGTGCAAGGACTAAGGGACAGAATTAAGCTTTGATGGCAGGAATTATGGGGGCGGTGGGGTGAGTATGAGGAAGATTTTTATGCAGCGAATGGTAATGACTTGGAACATGCCCATGAAGGTGGTGGAAAAAAAAACATTTTCAAAAGTTAATTGGATGGGCACTTAAAGGAAATAAGCCTGCAATCTACAAGCGTGCAGCATAGGAGAGAGACTGGGTTGCTATGCAGAGAACTGGATAGACTCAAAGGGCTGATCGGCCTCCTGAGGTGGAATGTTATCTCTCCACAGATGCTGTCAGCCTTACTGAGGTTCTCCAGCAATTGCTGTTTTTGTCTCTGACGTGAATGGTTGGGGGCAAGTTCACCTGAAGTCTGTCTCTGTAGCCAGTTAAGTGATCTAATTCAGACTTGCAAGCAGGTATGCTTTATTGGGAAAAGGAGTGAAACTTGATAATGTTGACATTTAGAGATGTCAGTGCACTTGCAACGTGCAGTACAATGTTAGCATGTAGGTACAGTCAGCACTTAGGAAGTGAACTATTCTGTTAGATTTATTACAATGTGATTGAGTACAAGAGTAACAAAATATAGGCACAATTATACTGTGCTTTGGGTGGACCACACTTGGAGTACTATGTACAGTATTGGTTACTATCTTTAAGGAAGGATTTACATTGGAGGCTGTGTAATGACTATTTTCTACATTGGTTCTCTGAATAAGAGAGCTATCTTATGATCTTATTCTGAATGCATTTGGCCTTTACTCTCAAGTTCAGCAGAATGAGAGGCGATCTCATTGATCTGGCATCGGTTAGACAGGGTAGATACGAGAACTTGTTTCCCCAGCTGGCTGGGGCACTCCGAACATTACGGCACCATCACGGGATCAAGCTGATCAGGGAGGATTGAGAGAAATTTCATCACTCCAAATTAATTATCCCATAAAGGTTGTAACTGCTCAAAAGTTCAATGTATTTAAGTTTGGGATAGACAGATTTTTACTCTGAGAATCTAGAGTGATGGAGGATGCAGGCAGGTGACACAAAAATCAGCTGCAGTCATATTAAATGTAGATACAGCTTGAGAGACTGTATAATCCACTCCTACTTCTGATGTTCTCATGGAACTGTGTCCATTGATCACCACATTACCTGTGCTGTTAAATTAATTTATTTTAATTAATTAAAAAACAGTGCCCGGGTGACAGTCGGGGACAAGTGGATGGTGGTTGGCATTGAGGCTTGGAGAATAGGAGTTGGAATATTATGTTGAGGTTGACCACATGCACAAACAGGTTCAAGATCAGCTTCCTCCCTACTGTTATCAGACTGTTGAATGGACCTCTCTAATTCTAAATCACGTTGATCCTACTTTGCAACCGTAACCTTATATGCCTCGCTCTAAGCGCCCAATGATCAGTTATGTCCTTGTTAGCTATGATCTGCCTGTACTGCTCGCAAAACAATAGTTTTCACTGTACTGAGGTACATGTGACAACAATAAATCAAATGAAGGTTGCACAGGACATTGGTGAGGCCTGTTCTGGAGTACTGTATGTCGTTCTGGTTGCCCTGTTATGGGTAGGATATTATTAAGCTGGACAAGGTTCAGAAGAGATTTGCCAGAAATGAGAGTTTGAGTTATAAGGAGAGGATGGATAGAGTCATAGGGATATACAGCATGGAAACAGGTCCTTCAGTACAACTTGTCTATGCCAACCAGATATCCTAATCTAGTCCCATTTGCCAGTACTTTGCCCATATCCCTCTAAACCCTTCCGATTCATTTACCCATCCAGATATCTTTTAAATGTTGTAATTATACCAGCATCCATCACTTCCTCTCGCAGTTCATTTCACATTTGCACCATCTGCTGGGGCTTTTTTTTTTGATGAAGCATAGGGGATTGAGAAATGATCTTGGAGATTTATAAAATCATCAGGGGTATAAATAAGGGGAATGGCAAGTGCCATTTCCCTAGGATGGGGGACTTTAAGCCTAGAGGGCAGATTTTTAAGTTGAGAGGAGAAAAATTTTAAAAAGACATATGAGGCAGTTTGTTTACACAGCGTGGTTCATGTGTGAAATGAATTTCCAGAGGAAGTGGTGGATGCGGGTACAAAGTTTAAAACACATTTAGATGAGTACATGAATAAGAAAAGTTTGAAGGAATATGTGCCAAACACAGTCAGGTGGGATGAATTGAGTTTGGGATTATGGTCAGCATTAGGCTGGTTGGACCGAAGGGTCTGTTTCCGTGCTGTATGACTCTGACTCTATGACTGACATGTCTGTATGGCAGTCAGTGGTGAGGAACTGAGCCCAGCACACTGGGCAAAGCCTGCCTCATGGGGAAAACCCAGAATGGAGCGACTGCAGGTCCATGGCTATTGAAGGATTGTAAGACAGCATAGAACATTACAGTGCAGTACAGGCCCTTTGGCCCTCAATGGTTCCACAGGTTGGTGCAACAATCTGAAGCCCATCTACCTACACTATTCCATTTTCATCCATATGTTTATCAAATGACCATTTAAATGCCCCTGAAGTTGGCGAGTCTACTACTGTTGCAGATAGGGCATTCCATGTCCTTACTACTCAGAGTAAAGAAACTATCGCTGACACCTGTCCTATATCTATCACCCCTCAATTTAAAGCTATGTCCCATTGTGCTAGCCATCTCCATCCGAGGAAAATGGCTTTCGTTGTCCACCCTATTTTAGACCTCTAATTATCTTAAATGTCTCAATTAAGTCACCTCTCAACTTTCTTCTCTCTAATGGAAACAGCCTAAATTCCCTCAGCCTTTCCTCATAAGACCTTCCCTCCATATGAGGTAACATCCTAGTAAATCGCCTCTGAGCCCTTTCCAAAGCTCCCACGTCCTTCCTATAATGCGCTGACCAGAACTGTATGCAATACTCTGTGTGGCTGCACCAGTGTCTTGTACAGCTGCAACATGACCTTGTGGCATTGAAACTCAATCCTTCTACCAATAAAAACTAACACACCGTATGCCTTCTTAACAACCCTATCGACCTCGGTGGCAACTTTCAAGGATCTATGTACATGGACACCGAGGTTTCTCTACTCATCTCTACTCTTACCATTTGCCCAATACTCTCTATTCCTGTTGCTCCTTCCAAAGTGAATCACCTCTCGCTTTTCCACATTAAACTCCATTTGCCACTTCTTAGCCAAGCTCTGCAGCTTATCTACGTCCCTCTGTAGCCTGCAGCATCCTTCAGCATTATTAACAACTCCACCAATTTTGGTGTCATCCACAAATGTACTAACCCATCAACGTTGAACATCGTATACTTTTCACTGTACTTCTGTACTTAAGCACACATGACAATAAAATCTAATTCTGATTTGAGTTCACTAATTCAACCGATTGCAAGCAGCAGAATTTCCTACAATGTTTGTTCAAGGAGCTTTCAATAACTAAAGCAAAGGTGAGTTGAGATAGGTAGCTTGCCAGAAATTGCTGGTGATAATCAAGATTTTCCTATACCACAATATTTCTCTGCTTTGGCAAGCCACAACGACTCGATGGGGTGGGTTGCTGGAATGTGGCAAATGTGAACAGTACGAATGCCCAAGGACTCGGCTACCATCAGAAGAATCTAACCTGTACTCATGGTACATTCTGAAATGTAAGATGAATGATAAAACTGGGAAGTTACATCTTCAGCAGTCAGCTATCCCAGAGTGACCCAGAATGGAAAAGAGAAGGTCAAAGCGAATCAGGCAATTGCTGTAAAGAATAAGAAATCAATCAGGAATCAAAGGAACAGAAAGACAGAATTTTGGAAATCTAGTCTCGGTGCTCTGAACATTTCCTGCTACCATATCTGGATATTGCAAATTTTAGTATCACAGTAGGTAAAAAGGTGCAGTAAAGCCATGGGTCTATCTCAGATTTTCCATGTTGTGAGTTCTTCATGTTGTGAGGTGATTCACTTTGGTAAGAGTAACAAAAAGATGGGGTACTGGGCTAATGGTCGGATACTTGGTAGTGTGGATGAGCAGAGGGATCTTGGTGTCCATGTACACAGATCTTTGAAAGTTGCCACCCAGGTAAATAGTGCGGTGAAGAAGGCATATGGCGTACTGGCTTTTATTGGTAGAGGAATTGAGTTCCGGAGTCCTGAGATCATGTTGCAGTTGTATAAGACTCTGGTGCGGCCGCATCTGGAGTATTGTGTGCAGTTTTGGTCGCCATGCTATAGGAAGGATGTGGAGGCACTGGAACGGGTGCAGAGGAGGTTTACCAGGATGTTGCCTGGTATGGTAGGAAGATCATATGAGGAAAGGCTGAGGCACTTGGGGTTGTTTTCATTGGAGAAAAGAAGGTTTAGGGGTGACTTGATAGAGGTGTACAAGATGATTAGTGGTTTAGATAGGGTTGACCGTGAGAACCTTTTTCCACGTATGGAGTCAGCTATTACGAGGGGGCATAGCTTTAAATTAAGGGGTGGTAGGTATAGGACAGATGTTAGGGGTAGGTTCTTTACTCAGCGAGTCGTGAGTTCATGGAATGCCCTGCCAGTAGCAGTGGTGGACTCTCCCTCTTTATGGGCATTTAAGCGGGCATTGGGTAGGCATATGGAGAATAGTGTTGAAAATGTGTTGCTGGAAAAGCGCAGCAGGTCAGGCAGCATCCAGGGAACAGGAGAATCGACGTTTCGGGCATAAGCCCTTCTTCAGGAATCAGGGCCCGAAATGTCGATTCTCCTGTTCCCTGGATGCTGCCTGACCTGCACTTTTCCAGCAACATATTTTCAGCTCTGATCTCCAGCATCTGCAGACCTCACTTTCTCCATATGGAGAATAGTGGGCTAGTGTAGGTTAGGTGGGCTTGGATCGGTACAACATCGAGGGCTAAAGGGCCTGTACTGCGCTGTATTCTTCTATGTTCTATGTTCATTTGAAGAAGACCTTTGGAGTTGCAAATGAGAAACAGCAATCTCTGGCTTCTGTCGGTTCTTACCATATCAACAATACTATATAACAATTGACTCATTTCTTTCAAGTGTTCCCAGAGAAATCCGAATTCATTGGTGATTAGCAAAGGATTAAGAAGAAAATCAGGATTAGATTAACCAACAAAATGAATTGAGTGGAGCAGCCTTTTCTCAATAATTGTACGATTTGGAGCAGGCAAGGGGGATTAAATAAGACATACTGAAGCACAAGAGAAAGAGTTGCAGACATAAATTACCAAGGGCAAGGTTCAATGGAAGTACATTGTACAAGCTTTACAATTTTTTTTATTTCAAAAATATACTTGATTCATAAAATATTTTGATGGTCTGTACAGTTGGTCATGCCATACATACGTAAACATTCCATTTTTTTGCATACAGAGATCAGAATTTATCCTTTGTATATACAGGTCTGTACGTTTATCAATCATATATCCATATATTTAGCTGAGGCCAAATGACTGGGTGGGCCCCCTGTTCTTCTTAGGCAGGCAGATGTTACACGGTGGTCTTTTCCAACCGCGCCTTGGCAGCAGCTGCCACGAGCTTCAGCACGTCCCTCAACACATAGTCCTGGACCTTGGAATGTGCCAGTCCGCAACACTCAGTTGGGGTCAACTCCTTCAGCTGAAGATCAACAGGTTTCGGACCGCCCAGAGAGCGTCCTTCACCGAGTTGATGATCCTCCAGGCACAGTTGATGTTCGTCTCGGTGTGCATCCCGGGGAACAGACCATAGAGCACGGAGTCCCACATCATGGCACTGCTTGGAACAAACCTCGACAAACACCACTGCATTCCTCTCTAGATTTCTTCTCCATAGGCATATGCCAGAAGGAGGTGTGTGACAGTCTTGTGCCCCCCCCCCCCCCCCGCAGCCACTTCGAGGGCAGTGTGTGGTGTGGCTGAGAGTCCGGGTGTGCATAAAGGATCTCACAGGCAGAGCCCTTCTCACCACCAGCCAAGCCATGTCTTGGTGCTTGTTGGAAAGTTCTGGCGATGAGGCATTCTGCCAAATGACTTTGACAGTCTGCTCAGGAAACCACTCGATAGGATCCGCCCTCTCCTTTTCCCGAAGGGTCTCAAGGACACTACGTGCTGACTACTTCCTGATGGACTTGTGGTCAAAGGTGTTTTTCTTCATAAACTTCTCCACGAAGGATAGGTGATACGGAACGGTCCAACTACTCAGAGCGTTCCACAGCAGCAAGGCCAGGCCCATCCTTCACAACACCGGGGACAGGTAGAACCTCAGTACGTAGTGACACTTGGTGTTTGCGTACCGGGGATCCACGCACAGCTTGATGTAGCCAAACACAAAGGTGGCCATCAGGGTGAGGGTGGCATTGGGTGTGTTTCTCCCCCGCTGCCCAGATCTTTATACATCAAGTCCCCTCAGACCTTTCAAGCTTTACCAACCATTCCATACCTGACAGGGAATGCTGGAAATGCTTAGCAGATTAAGCTGAAGAAATAGCATATCATTTGATTAGACACTTCTAATTTCACATTTCCAAAAATGTCAGATTATTCTTATTGATGTCAGCTGCTAATGACAATTCTGACAACCCCGTTTACACCTCTTCTGGACCTGGTTTAGTTTTTTAAAATAACCAACTGTTTTTATCTTCCATCTTCATCCCTATTATCATTTAAAGCTTCCTTCCTTTCAAGCAGTCACAACCTTTTTTTGTGCGCCACCCCCCCAACCCCCGAGCTCCACCCCTTCCTCTCCCTTTGCATTTTTAAAGACATTCACATTTGTAATATTTGCCAGTTCTGATGAAATGTAATTGGACTGCAAGGTTAATTTTAGCTATTTCTCTCCTCAGACAAATAGAGTGTGACCAGCTGTTTATCTTCTGCATTTTCCAATTGTAATTCTAATTTCGAGCATCTTCCCAATTTTGTTTTTGCCCATATGTGAAACTTGATTTAATTTTTTTCACAACGGAGACACAGAGCACACTATCATTAGTATAGGTAGTGCTGGTGGAATTCTGAAAGGCTGTGCAAGACATGTTAAGTTGGATAGATGGTTAAATGATTGTTAGGAATGTTTCACCAAAACTTATTTTCTCCTGGTGGCAAAATGGTTCATTATTCTGTCAAATGTCCAACACCCAACAATAAGAAGAATATTATGGACTTGGCAAGATAGTGGCCATTCTATAGAACAGCCATGGACGGTCTGCCTAACAGCCAAGGCATATTGGTGCTTTTTGCCATTCCTGGCCAACTTATGTGGAGGAATTATTAGTTTAAAGCCTTACAGAACACACATTTGGGAGTTGAAAGGATGCTAAAGGGAAAGGGAGTGAGCAAACATCAGCAGGGATGACACTCCCCTGCAGCATCGGGCACACCAGAGACCGCAGCAGCATTAGCCTCTCCCAAAACCTCCCCTGGAGACCTGACAGACTCTTAGGAATTGTCAACGGCGATGGAAAGACTTACCACCATGCCCAGGTCCAACCCATCATGTCCATGCCGCAGAAGCATGAGAAGAAGATCCAGGGGCTCGGAGAGCAGCTGGAGGAGGTGAAGGGATGCACTAAGGCCTCTGAAGTGGCGATGGAGTCCTCATCTGGTCAGATTCAGGTGCTGGAGCAAGAGGTGTGGGCCTTACAAGACCAGGTCGGCGACCTCAAAAATCGAGGTCGGAGGATGAATCTTTGGATTGTCGGGCTCCCCAGAGGGTGAAGAAAGCAGGCTGCCGCAGTTCCTGGGCCTTCAAATCGAGTCCCACCAGTTGCACATTGAAAGGGCCTATTGGATTGCAGTGCACGGTACAGTGCACAGCTGGTACAGCGCCCCCGCACTCATAGAAGGAAAAGCAAAAAGCAATAGAAGCCTCCAGGTCACTTGGAAAAGACCCACAGGCACTGCTGCACAAGGGCTCAAAAATCATGTTTTTCCAGGATTTCTCACAACTTTAATTCGAAAGAGGAAATCCTTCGATGAAGGTAAAAAGAGGCTGAGGAACCTGGGTACCTTGTAGTGCTCTGTTTCAGCCACGAGGACTCAGTTTACATACTTGACAAAGTGGATAAAGTTAAAAACTTTGTAGACACTTTAAAATAGATGGACTGGTCTGAAGAGTACAGTTAATGTTTGCCCTCTTTTCCTTCTTTCCCTGTGTTTTCCCTTTTCTTTCTCTCTCCCTAATAATTCTTTAAAAAAACTTGGAATATGTTGTTCCTTTTTTTTATAACTGGATTTTATTATGGGAAATTTTTTGCATGTCCTTTGTTTGTTCTGTTTCTCTTTTAATCACAAGTAGGGGGCGACATGAAGCCGGGGATGGCCAGAGTGCTCATCCTGACTTTGTCTTTTTTTGTTGTTGATTAAAGGATCATCTCCTTGTTTTTTTTCTTCACCTAAAGCTGGGGCACAGTCTAGGCTTGAAGGAGCTGTGAAAGAGGGGATGGGTAGGATGAGTGCCCCCTATGGGCTGGGGGAGAGTCTCCTGTTCAAGGTTTTATAATTGGTTTACTTTGTAGTTTTTTGGTAGTAATAGTTGTTTGCAATTATGAGAATAGTTTTGTATACATAATTCTTCAACTCTATAGGCCTTTATTTATTTGTGCTTGGCGCATTGTAAGCAGGATTCTCCCTCCCAGAGGCTCAAGGGTCTCTGAAAGGGGTATGGCTAAGTGTCTTGTTAAATGGTGCACCTGGAACATTAAGGGAAGTCATTTGCCTGTTAAAAGGAAAAAGGTGCTTTCTAGCTTTAAGAGGGAAAGGGTTGATCTCACTTTATTGCAGGAAACCCATCTTGATGATTGGGAATATCTGAAGCTATAACAGGGGGGTTATGACCAGGTATTCTCTTCATCCTTTACTACTAAAAGTAGGGGAGTGGCAATACTTATCCAGAAAAATCTTCTGTTCACATTATTAGAGCAGGTGAAAGATGATCAGGGGTGGTTTGTGATACTTAAGGCACTGATACATGGGGAGGAAAATGTCTACTGTCCTCCAGCGCATCCCCTCAAAATGTTGATGAGTGCCTTTGGAACATAGCACATTATTATAGGGGGTGAATTTCAATTGTCTTTTGGATCCAACAGTGGACAGGATGCCTA
The DNA here is from genome assembly GCF_004010195.1 of Chiloscyllium plagiosum. Lineage (NCBI taxonomy): Eukaryota > Metazoa > Chordata > Chondrichthyes > Orectolobiformes > Hemiscylliidae > Chiloscyllium > Chiloscyllium plagiosum. Next base: position 37,575,396 of record NC_057735.1, on the reverse strand, counting down.
GTGGGCCCCCAACTATTTCTTCTCAGGCCAAGCAGGTTACTGACTTATGTGAGGTGTTGGGACTGGTGAGCATTTGGAGATGTCTTCACTCTACTGGCAGGGACTTCACCTTTTTTTCAAACCCACATAAATGTCACATGGGATTGATCTCTTTCTGGCTCCCTCAGCCCTTCTGGATTCGATTATGGGTTGTAAAATTGGGAACATAGCTATCTGTGATCATGCGGTAGTATATTTGAAAGTTAAGGCCAAGAGTGAGGGGCTACGTTTGCAGCACTGGCCTCTGGATCCTTTTCTCCTTCAGGATTCCAAATTTGTGGAATACGTTTTGAAGGAGTTTCAGGAATTCTTGACCATTAGCTTAGTCTGTCTATGCTATGGGAGACCACTAAGGCCTTTCCCAAGGGATTAGCTATTTCCTATTCGGCTAGCCAGAAACGACAGAACAGCATGAGGCACGGTTGAAAGCTGCCGAGGCAGTACATTTTGCGCAGCCTTTGGTGACAAAGCTACAACAGATCACAGCCCTCCAGGCTGCCTTGCATCCAATACTTACACAAACTACAAAGAAAGAACATGCTTTTGCCAGACAAAGGCTGTTCGAGTATGGAGATAGTTGTTGAAACTTTATTGCTGGAACAGCACAGCAGGTCAGGCAGCATCCAGGGAACAGGAGATTCGACGTTTCGGGCACAGGCCCTTCTTCTTCGGCCTGTGCCCGAAACGTCGAATCTCCTGTTCCCTGGATGCTGCCTGACCTGCTGTGCTGTTCCAGCAATAAAGTTTCAACTTTGATCTCCAGCATCTGCAGACCTCACTTTCTCCTCGAGTATGGAGATAGGCCAGGGAAGTATTTAGCGTACCTGACTAGGAAAAAGCGTGCTCCCCAATCCATTACTGCAATCAGAGACAGCGCCGGGATCCTTACATATGATGCCAAAAGGATTAATGAGGCTTTTCGGAGTTTTTACTCTGAATTATATTGATCTGATGGTCGCAAGAACAGGAGTGCTAAAATTGAGGTCTTTTTTAAGAACCTAGACCTCCCAAGGGTAGCCTCGGAACAGGCCTTTCTCCTTAATGCCCACTTGACAGTTCAGGAAATATGGGAGGCAGCTAGGTAACTTCAGAGTGGGAAAGAACCTGGCCTTGATGGTCTCCCGGGTGAGTTTTATAAAGAGATTATAGGGATTGTGTCAGGGCCGATGTTGGAGATATGCAATCACTCCTATATGCATGAATGCCTACCACCATCTTTGAGAGAAGCTAATATTTCCTTAATTCTCAAGGAAGGGAAGGTTCCTGAGGATTGTGCCTCGTACAGGCCCATCTCTCTATTAAATTCAGATTTCAAGATTCTATTTAAGATCTTGGCGTTGAGATTGCAAAGGTGTTGCCCCATATTCTTAAGGAGGACCAGACAGGTCTTATAAGGGGCCATAGATCCTCTAATAATATTAGAAGGTTGCTGAATATGGTCCAAGCTTCTCAGCAATGATCAACTCAGGAGTTGGTGATTTCCTTAAATGCAGCGAAAGCATTTTACTGGGTGGAATGAATCTTTTTTATGATTTAGAACTGTTTGGGTTGGATGGGGTCTTTGCTAGGTGGGTGGAGGTTTTCTAACACTACCCTCTGGCTGCAGTCATCACCAACGGGGTGAAGTCTGCACACTTTAGGATTGGTAGGGGTAATTGGCAAGGCTGCCCCCTTTCACCATTGTTGTTTACACTGGTGATCGAACCGCTGGCAGAGGCCATTCGTCAGACTGTCCACATTACTGCTCCGGAAATGGGATCGAGGGCACACAAGATTACACTGTATGCAGATGATGTCCTGCTGTTTTTATCAAACCCAATGACCTCAGTACCCCATCTGATACAATGTATCAATTCATTTGGGGCTATTTCAGGATATAAGATCAACTTTGCAAAGTTGGAGGCTATGCCTTTGGGGGATCTTAAGGAAGTGTCAGAGGTTGAAGGTGGCCCTAGGTTCCCCTTTAAGTGGTCATGGGCCAGGGTTCCGATACCTAGGCAATTTTATTACCTCCAAGTTTGATCTGTTATTTCAGACTAACTTTGCTCACTTGCTCAACAATATTAGGCGAGATCTCCAGAGATGGGAGGCTTTTCCAATTTCATGGTTGGGCTGAATATCTCTCATTAAGATGAATGTTCTTCCTCATTTGCTTTACCCAAGCGTATGCTCCCTGTAATGTTTCCCAGGTTTGGTTCCTTTGTCTGACATCATGGGTGGCCCCTCATCAAACTTACTAAATTGCAGTTGCCTCATGGAGGGGGAGAAGTTGACTTCCCAGACATCAAAAGGTATCAGTTGAGTTCCCTGCTGTCATTTGTCTGTGATTGGGCAGGTAATGATCTGGGCTCAATATCGTTGGATATTGAGGCCTCCCAGGCAAAGTGCCCTCTTATTAACCTGTTGTTAATGGATAAGATGAGGAAAGTTATGGAACACTGCCGGAACCCCATTGTTATGAGTACGATAAAGGCATGGAGGGAGAGTGAGGGTTGTTTATCCAAGACTTCACCACTTACACCTATAGTTGGCATGCCAGGGTTCCACCCAGGAGTGATGGACTCAGGATTCGAACTATTTGCAGCAAAGGGAGTTTCTAGCTTGGGAGACTTGTTTGAGGGGGAGGTTATGATGTCTTTCGAGTAACTGAGCTGGAAATACGGGTTACCCAGCAGAGATCTTTTCTGTTTCTTCAGGTTAGGGATTTCATCCAGAAGAGCACATTCTCCCTGTGTCTGCGTGGGTTTCCTCCGGGTGCTCCGGTTTCCTCCCACAGTCCAAAAATGTGCAGGTTAGGTGAATTGGCCACGCTAAATTGCCGTTAGGTGCAGGGGTAAATGTAGGGGAATGGGTCTGGGTGGGTGCGCTTCGGTGGGTCAGTGTGGACTTGTTGGGCCGAAGGGCCTGTTTCCAAACTGTAAGTAATCTAATCTAATCTAAGACTACGCTTCTCACTAAGCCCTATAAACCCGATACAGAGAGGTTGTTGCTCCACTCCACAAGCACTCTTTCGGTTAGTGCCTTCTATCGCTTGCTGAGTGGCAGGGCCTGGCAGGGTATTAACCGGTTATGTGAGGTCAGGGAGCAAGAGCTAGGAGTGGAGATCTCTTCTGAAACATGGGAGAACATATGGAAGAACATGCAAAAGATCTCAATCTGTATTAGGACATGCACTATGCAGTTAAAAGTTCTGCATAGGCACCGGACCATCTGGCAAAGTTTAAAAAAAGTGGCATCTTCAATGTGCCTCAAATGTAAAATAAGTGTAGGTACTCTTACCCATTGCTTCTGGACATGTCACAGGCTCCATGTTTATTGGAGTGCTATGGTGGGAGAGATAGGGAGGGTATTGAGGACTGAAGTCAAAGTAAACCTGCTATCTCTCCTCTTAGTCTACCGAATTTATCATCTTAAGATGGGCATGGGAAGAAACTATTTAATATTCTTGCATACTGTGCACGGAAGAATATTCTGATGAATTGGGTGTCTGAGAACCCACCAGGTTTGCTGGGATGGTGGAAATTAATTATGGAGCACATTCTCTTGGATTTTTTTACAAACATGGTGCACCACACAACAGACCATTTTTATAAGACATGGAAGCCCTATTTGAGTTATTTGGATATAGACTTGTCGGCTATCTTAATTAGGGTGTTTGTTTAACCTGGATGGTTAGGTTTGTTAAGCCCTGGACCCTGGAGGGGGATCTCCTGAGTTAGTATGGGTATATATACAACGCTTTTGTTTGGGAGCTTTGCACCGAGCATAGCTATTTTGTGTTTTTTTGTGTTTTCTTTGGCTTTTCTTTTTTGTAAATATTAGTCACTTACTTATTTATTTGTATTGTTTTGAACAGTGTTAGGTTTTGTTTTGTATTATAGGGTAAGTTAGTAGATGGTAGTTGTAATTTGTGTTTTTTTTCTTTATTATATTGATATTTGTTATTGGTTGTATTTTTAATAACTTTATACTTTTGTAAAGTCAAAAAAAATTTTAGCTAATAAATTTATTTACAAAAAAAGTATTATTTGTAGATGTGGGAGTATCAAAATTTCCATTCTATAAATAGGTGTGGGGTGTAGGAAAGGAAATGATTAACAGACATCTGTGCAATTACAGTGTGCAATTAGAAATGTGGTCCCCCTTGATTACAGTGAATGTATCCACTGAATAGCCAAGTTGTGCAGATCTCAATGGAATCACAGGACTATGCTGAGTTGGCTGATAGCATTAAATTAGCAATTAGCCATTAGCCTCAACCCATCTCGCTTTGGAGAAGGATATGGCAAAGCTGTTGCAGCCACTCATTATTGATTGACTCCTGCATGTTTATGGTCAGTGAATGAGAACTGGACCATCGTCCCCTTCCTGATCAAAATTGGCTTCTTCTGCATCTCAGATGTCTACATAATATATACCACTTGTCCAGGTTGCCAAAATGTGACTACTAACTGTTAGGCCCTGGCAAGGAGCTATCTGCTACTGCCTAGAAGAGAAGGAGAGAGGAAAATAAACTTGTGGAGATAGAGATCATGTACAGGGTATTTATCAATTTGTGAAAGATCTACCTGCACAGGCTGCAGTGTTTTGAAAATTCTCTCAGTCTAGGAAACACTGGCAACTCTGCAAACTAGTTTGAATCAAAAATGGAACTGCAGTGACTGTTGATTTAGAAAATGTGTTGAATTATTGTATGCAATAAATGAAAATACACTTACTCTACGTATTGGTTTGGGCTAAACATAATCCAATGGTTTCTTCTCCCATGTCAGAATGCTGAACCTTGAACTCCATCCTGAGCCCTACTCCATGTTTTAAATACTATCGCTAGATGGTATGATGACAGCTTTCACATTTAGGATGATGACACCCAGCACTCCATCTCCTCCAGTAGTGGCACACCATAATTGTTTCTTCAACGCTGAAACTTGAGGTATAGTTACTTCGAGCTTAAAGTTAAAAAAGTCAAGGCTGTTATCTTTGGCTCCTGCTAAGACATTTTCTTAAACATTTAGCTCCACCAATCTCCCCAGTTCAGGCTGATCTCAATGGTATGCATGTTTTGTATATTGCTTCACACTAAGTTTGAAATATTTTAGCCATTCAAATTCATTACCAAGATGTTTTATTCCTTTCTATCAAAAAGAAAGAGCCTCTTTCTTCCCTACCATTACCAAAACCATTACCAAATGGACCACATTTGTTTACCATCTCAGCATTGAACATCTACTTGTTTTTTCCCTATCCTTTATAAGAAAGTATAATTCCAAGCACAAAACATTACATTTTAAATTAAACGAAGCCCCATATTCCAACCTGCCTATCCCTTATTGAATTCATTTCATATCCACATATTTGACTTTAAATCACTCCATTGTGGCACTTTCTCTGCGCTTAGTCATCTCCAGTTCTCCATCTAGTTTTCACACCTCTGACATGGATTTTATCCCTTTCTCACCATTATATCATGGTACTTCATTTTTCAGTCAAAACTCCTCTTCCCTCTGAATATCAATCTAAAACAGCTCAGACAAGCCACCTCCCTCTCGGCTATACTGCAAGGTGAACATTTCTTACCTTTTGCCCCCAACCTTATTGCTCAGATTTCTTGTTCTGTTCTTTCTGTTTGCTGTCTATATTTATTGTCCAACCTATGGAACATTTTCTATGTTTTTTTCTGTCTTTCTTCATTTTGTAGAAATGTATAGGCTAAGCTCGTAGTTGAGCTTACATTAATAAATGTGTCATGCACTGAGGGTGGTCTAAGAACTTTTGAATATTACTGTAATATGGCAGATATCCCAGGCTTGAATAACTGCTGTTGGTTCAAGATACAGCCAATTAAATCCAATTGGGGAAAGAGAGCTGCAACTGGAAAATAAGGGCATAGTAAGGAGCCTGTGTAACTCAAACAAAAACATTGCAGATCAGTTTGAAGGAGAGACCTTGAATCAATCATAACCATCTGTTTTGATTGTGTTTCTAATTTTATGGCATGGCCTATCTTACAAGAAAACATCTGCTAAATATAATACACAGCACATGGACATAAACAGTGCCATTCGGTTCTTTTCAAAGAAAAGTTGTAGAAGGCTTTATTAGAAGCCTTGGTACTTTCATCAGTAAAACCACTCAGTGTTTTACTGGTATTCTGACTTAACCTCCCAGTTGCTAACAACAAAATGTGATAGCTGCATAGAGATAGTAATAGCAAATAAATGGATTCATAGGTGTATCCACAACACAAACTGCAGATACTATGACTCTTTTCCTAATTCTCCTTCACATTTCATCATCTCTCCTCACATTGGAAAACCTGACAGCTGTGACCAACTTCACCACATGCACTGCAGCAGTTCAAGAAGATAATTTCTCAAGACTACTTCGACGACAAATAAGGATAGGTAACAAATGCAGGCTTGACTAGCAATGCCAACGTCCAGAGAATTAAGATGTTAGAAAGTGTTCTGAAGTCTCCTCAATCAAAGCTCCTGAATCTTTATGCCTATCCCATAATTCTCCAGTTGAAGTTTGCTCCTCTTCCTCTGTTCTGAAATATTTTGGGATATTCTGGTGAGTTGAGGGCGAGATAATTTCATGTTGCTGCTGTTATTTAGAAAAGTTAAGTCAAATTGTAATAAACTAAGCATGCACCTGCCTCAATTTTGTTAAAGTAGTTCAGCAAAGGCTGTGTGAAAAATAATTACTAACAGATTTTCATTCTGATATTTTAGTGGATCTTGGCATGTTGTTTTCATGGACCCTGATGAAGGGCTTTTGCCTGAAATGTTGATTTTCCTGCTCCTCAGATGCTGCCTGACCTGCTGTGCTTTTCCAGCACCACTCTAATCCAGTTAGCATATTGTCTGTTATAGGAAAATGTTAAGAGTCTATTATAAAGGCGGTAATAGTAGAGCATTTAAAAAAAGGTAATTAAGCAGTGTCAAAATGCCTTCTTGGAAAGGAAATCATGCCTGGTAAATCTACTAGAGTTCTCTGAGGAGGTAACAAGCAGGATATCTAAAGGGGAAACCAGTGGATGTAATATATTTGGACTTCTGAAAGGTGTTCAGTAATAAGGGGCCCATTAGGCTACTTATTAAGTTAAGAGCACATAGTGTTGGAAGTAGAACATTCACATGGATAGAGGCTTGACAAACTAATAAAAGACAGAGAATTGGGATGAAGGGGGGAGTTTTCAGGATGGTAATATATAACTGATGTAAGTGATGTGCCACAGAATCACAATTATTTACAATATATATTCATGATTTGGATGAGAAAGGTGAATGTATTATCGCCAAGTTTACTGATGAGACAAAAACAAGTGAGAAGGCAAAAGGTGCTGATAACACACAGAGTCTGCAGAGGAACATAGACCATTTAGGTGAGTGGCCAAAAAATTAGGAGATGGAATATACTTCCCAGTATCACAGCGGGTAATCTCTAAGACAGATAATTATGAATTTAAGCCCCCCTTCAAAACGTTGACCAACAAAATCTAAGCAGGTACTTGACTGTACTGTAATACTGAGGTAATCCTGCACTGTCTTTTGGATAGTTACTTAACTGAGGCCTGTTAAGGTTGACAGAGTCATAGAGATGGACAGTATGGAACCAGATCCTTTGGGTCCAACCCTTCCATGCCGACCAGATAGTCTAACCTAACCTAGTCGCATTTGCTACCATATCCCTCTAAACCCTTCCAATTCATATACCCTCCAGATGCCTTTTAAATGTTGTAATTGTACCAGCCTCTACCATTTCCTCTGGCAGTTAATTCCATATACGCAGGAGAAAGTGAGGTCTGCAGATGCTGGAGATCAAAGTTGAAACTTTATTGCTGGAACAGCACAGCAGGTCAGGCAGCATCCAGGGAACAGGAGATTCGAGAAGGGCCTGTGCCCAAAACGTCGAATCTCCTGTTCCCTGGATGCTGCCTGACCTGCTGTGCTGTTCCAGCAATAAAGTTTCAAATTCCATATACGCAACTGAAGAAGGGCCTGTGCCCGAAACGTCGAATCTCCTGTTCCCTGGATGCTGCCTGACCTGCTGTGCTGTTCCAGCAATAAAGTTTCAACTTTGATCTCCAGCATCTGCAGACCTCACTTTCTCCTCCATATACGCAACACCCTCTGCATGAAAAGGTTTCCCCTTAGGTCCCTTTTCTTTAATTTTTTAAATTTTACTGCTCTCCCTTTAACATGGGCTTTGGGCATGGGAAATCATGTCTCATGAACTTGATTGAGTTTTTTTGAAGAGGTGCCGAAAAGGACAGATTGAAGACAGAACAGTGGGCATTGGCTATATGGACTTCAGTATGGGGTATGACAAGGTTCCTCATGGTAAACTGGTTAACAAGGTTAGATCACATGGAACACAGGGAGAACGAGCCATTTGGATACAAAATTGGCTAGAAGGTAGTAGACAGAGGGTGGTGGTGGAAGTTTGCTTTTCAGACTGGAGGCCTGTGACCAGTGGTTTGGCCTCCAGGTTTGCCCTCTAGGTATGGATTCCCCGACACTGGGGAAAAGATCTTGTCTATTTACCCTATCCATGCCCCTCATGATTTTATAAACCTCTAAGCTTCCAATGCTCCAGGAAAAAACAGCTCCAGCCTATTTGGTGTCTCCCTATAGCTCAAACCCTCCAACCCTGGCAACATCCTTGTAAATCTTTTCTGAACACTTTCAACTGAACATGTTACTGTAGGAGTGAGATGAGATTGGAACACAGTATTGCAAAAATGACCTAAACAATGCCCTGTACAGCGGCAACATGACTTCCTAACTCAGATACTCCATGCACTAACCAAGAAAGGCAAGCGTACTAAATGCCTTCTTCACTATCCTGTCAACACTACTTTCAAGGAACTATGAACCTGCACTCCAAGGTCTCTTTGTTCGGCAACACTCACAAGGAACTTACCATTAGCATATAAGTCCTGGCCTGATTTGCCCCAACAAGATGTAGCACCTCACATTCGCTTAGATTAAACCCCATCTGCCACTACCCAATCCATCGACCCATCTGATCAAGATTCCATTGTACTCCGAGGCAACCTTTTTTGCTGTCCATTACACCTCCAACTTTGGTGTCATCTGCAAATTTACTGACCATACTTCCCATGTTCACATCCAAATCATTGATAGAAATGGCAAAAAGCACTGGACCCAGCGGCACACCACTGGTCACAGGCCTCCAGTCTGAAAAGCAAACCTCCACCACCACTCTCTGTCTACTACCTTCTAGCCAATTTTGTATACAAATGGCTAGTTCTGCCAGTTTTCTATGTGATCTAGCCTTGTTAACCAGTTTACCATATGGAACCTTGTCAAACCCTGGACTGAAATCCATATAGCCAATGCCCACTGTTCTGTCTTCAAAATATGTCCTCTTCAGCACCTCTTCAAAAAATTCAATCAAATTAGCGAGACACAAATTCCCATGCACAAAGCCCATGTTGACTATCCCTAATCAACCTTTGCCTTTCTAAATACATGTAAATCCTGTTCTCAGAATCCCTTCCAAAAACATGCCCACCTGTAAACAAAATGCATCTATTTCAAAGAAGATTAGATGAGTTGTGCTGGGCAGATGGCATGTAATGTGGGAAAGTATGAGATTATGCACTTTGGCAGGAAGGAAAGAAGAGCTGAATAGAGGCAAGAAATCTCTTTTAAACAAAAAGAGATTTGTTCAATCTCTTAAACAAATATTAAGATGTTTGTTCTTAATCTTTGAATTTTAAACTTAAACTGTAAACAAAGTCAGATATAAACCTAATTCAACTACCAAAGAATACTATTCTGGACTGGAAAGATATTACTCAAACTCAGAGCACAACAGATCTATTCAGTCCCTTTTATAGAGTGGTGCTGGAAAAACACAGCAGGTCAGTCAGCAGCTGAAGAGCAGGAAACGGTGATTTTCCTGTTCCTCGGATGCTGCCTGACCTGCTGTGCTTTTCCAGCACCACTCTAATCTTGACTCTGATCTCCAGCATCTTCAGTCCTCACTTTTGCCTATTCAGCCCCTTCCTGGGTTGGGATATCTGGTCGGCATGGACTGTTTGGACTGAAGGGTCTATTTCCATGCTGTAAACCTCTATGACTCTATGGTTCTAGTGTTATTTTTCCTGAAGAATTAAATACAGCCTTTTCATCCTTTCCATTTTTAAAACTGCAGTCATCAGGAAATATTTTAATTGCAATTGTTAGGATCAATAAATTACAAACTCCAATTTTCCAGCATTTGAAGAATAAGATGCAAGGAAAGGTTTGAGCTTGCCTTATTTAACATGGACACAAAATTATTTGGTAAGTACAGGTTTGTGTTCAGTGTTTGATGTACAACTTCAAATGTAATTGTAACATTGTTTCTTAAATCATAAAGGATGTATAGAAGGTGGAGAAACCGTAGAGTTTGTACTTGAGGTATTGGGCAAAGTAAGTATAGCAATGTTTTGCCCAACTTTATATATGTGTTTGATTCAGCAAAAGATGAATTGTTTGGTCTCTTAGTCGGGTTTAAACAGACTTTTCTGCAAAGGCATTGCATATCAATTACACACATGGTGAAACAAGCTTGATAGAGAAATTAATGGTACTTTCTTTTGGTGCTTGGACACATAACATGGTGGTACAAAAAGAATTGCAATGTATCCTTGATTTCATTTAATTTGATGGTAAACAAAAGTTTAGCTGTTGAGGAACTGTAAAATGAGATTTACTTAGTAAAAAGATATTAGCCTGGAATGACTGTGTATATCAGTATTATGATGTTTAACATAACTACATAACATTTGCTTCTTTAATTTGCAGGAAATTGTAATTGTAAAACGAATCAATAGGCTATTCACATCATTTCTTGTTTGTCCAACTTGCTGCACACAAAATGGCTGTGTCATTTTTTGATTTGGCTGCACAACAATTGCTACATTTTAAAGTAAAGAATGTACACATAGTGCTTCTGAACTATTTCTGAGACTCTATAAAGAAGATAAAACAAATAGCAGCATGTGTTTCTTATAGTTTGACTGGTTTCAGTTTTCCTGTTTCCCTGTTTTTGCTGTTTACTGTTGCTCCCAGTAAAGTGTCATTGGTCCATGAAACAAGGCACAGAATTAGGGTCCTGGAGACTGTGATAAATCCATTGAGATCTTCCAGGAGATTTTATGAGTAATTTCCACATGTGGATAACATGCTGGTGCATCGGAGGTCGAAGAGTTTGGGGAGGCTGTTTGTGGGCATGAATTGATTGACAATGAGCAATTTTACAGCAGCTCAGCAAGTATATTTGCAGTTAGGGTGGCACATAAATGGGGGAGATGACTATCCCACACCCTTCCTGCCCACTACTTTAAATATTTTTAATCAACCTGTTCATATATTATGATGCACCTCTGGATCAGGTAGGATTTGAACCCAAACATCCTGCTCAAAAGATATGGACACCACTGCTGTGCCAGAACAGGCCAATCCTGCTCTTCATTATATGATAGGGGCAGGTAAGGCCATGAACCCTTTGGCTTACGGAGACCATCCCCCACCAATAATGCATGCAGCTGAGGAAGATCGAAGGAAAAGGACACTCCACTACTTCATCTCAGGTGATCAATGGGAAGAAAGGAGAGGTGCCTCTTTTGGCAGGTGCTCTGTGCCCCTCAGGGTGGTGGTCCTTCTAGCACTTGGCTTCCCAATCCCTACTTGACCAAGAATCCCATTGATGTGGATCTTCCCTGAGGGGATGCTTGTAGTTCCAGTTGTGACCACTACCAGATTTTGGCAGTGCTTCCAGCCAATCAGCAGCTGACCAGCAGCTGTTGAGAGCAGTATTTGCTGTGCCCGAGAGACAGAAGTGGCACAGTTACATGGTTAATGGGCCTGCATCAGTCTATTAAATCAGCCTTTTTAAAGTAATAATTCATCTTGCAAACAACATTTCTAGCCCTCCCCCAGTCCGATCACCACAAATGTCTTTACTTGTAGTTGCACCTGAAATACAAAAAAAAACAAATATTCAAATTTTTTATTAATGTTTTTAGGTTACGTAGCAATGCAATTCATGCCCCACATGTGGATTATCCTTCCACCTACTTTCTTCACAACCCAACACGACAGAGGTAGATATAGTTCATAGTGTCAAAGGGAATAAAAGCATATGGGGAGAAAGCAAGAACAAGGGACTGAATTAAGTGGTCAGCTATGATCATGTTGAATGGCGGGGCAGGCTCAAAAAGCCAAATGATCTACTCCTGCTCCTATTTTCCATGTCTAATATTGACATCTAACAACATATCCTTGTCCTCCTTTCTCCTTCAAAACAGAATTTTACATTCTGCCAGAGACACTGCACTCCACTGCTTTACCCTCACACCATGCTTACTGGGGAAAAGCATTGCTGAGAACACCACCCCCACTCCTTTGGGTCACTTTCAATGACCAAAGGCTAATTGACTCACAACCTCAATGGGGAGGATGCCCCATCTTCAAGAGCTGCCTGTCAGACCAAATGCCAACCTGAAGAAAGGTTACACCCAAAATGTCGACTTCTCCACCTCCTGATGCTGCCTGGCTTGCTATGTTCTTCCAGCCTCCTGCTTGTCTTCCTTGGATTCCAGCAGCTGCAGTTTTTTTGAACAGAATGCCAGCAGCTGTCTAACCCCATCACCTCCTCCTGCAAAGCAATGACCATTGTTAAGTCTGCATGCGGCCTCCAAATTGCTCTTTTTTCTGACGATAACCCCAGGTGTAAGACCTGGCAGGCATCAAACTCGACCCTGACCTCCTCTCAACATGGAAAAAAATAGCAGCAGAGCTGGGAAGGACACATTAGTTGCACTTTAAGTGTGTCTTGACAAAAGGCATGTGGGTTGCTAACACCTCCCCCACCCAAAATTGAAGTAAGGTGGGTGGAGAGGAACTGGGAACGCCATCCATAGCACTACATCCAGCATTACCCTCCTTGCCAGCTTTCCCCAAGTGAAATGTGAAATTCTGCTGCGCAAATTTATCCTTCCTCATAAATACATCCGAGCCATTTACCTTAACCGTTCTTTTGAGTAGCAATTTCCACATTCTCACTATTCCAGTACAAAGAGTCCATTAATTGGAAGAGGCATAAAGAATAACCCCAAGAAATTGCAAGCAGCTGCTTTGCATTTAGTGGGAAAGGTCGCAAAACGGAAGATGAGAAATTTTTGTGATCCTCCAATGCACTGTCTGAAAGGAAGCAGATTGAATTGCAACTTTCACAAAGGAATTGGATGAACACTTGAAGGGGAAAGAATTACAAGGCTATGGCAATGAGGCTAGGGGAGTGGGGCTAGTCACAAAGCATTGCCACAAGCTTGATGAACGGAATGGCCTCTAAGTGTTGCATCATTCTATGGAAAAGAATGTTATTTTCATTTTCAAAGTAACATGTTTCAATATGTACAGTGTTCATAGAATTATCGAGATGCAGTGGTCCTTTTCATCCTACATAATCTGTTCTTCCATTGCTGATTATTTACAGCAGCGCAACACTCTCCTTTACTTTATCAAAAAGTATTCATGATTTTGAACATTTCCATGAAATGTCCTCAAAGTATTCTGGTCTAAACAAAACAATGTCTCCCCAGCTTCTAAACATGACTGAAGTTCCTGAAAACATTCCAGAAAATCTTTTCTGCATGTTCTTTGGCCCTGATTTTGTTTCTAATGTGCAGTTTCAACTGCTGCATGTCTATCTATTTCACCATTCTGTGTCCTTCTACAAGTCTGTTGTCAACTAGTAATTGGGACCATGCCACGTGCAAGCGATGATGGGAATGCAGGCTCAGATTTTAGTAAGATCGCAGACTGTGTACTGCACTATTTTTGATGACCACATGCAATGCTGCTGAGCATACATCAGATTTTAACTCCATCCTGTGTTTTTGTGTCACATAAAAGAAGAGAAAAATACTAGAAAGCTACAGTAGGTCATCCAGCTTCTAAAACAGGGCTACAAAGATCTGATTAAGTATCCCATCCATCAAATTTGTCTTTCTCCATCAATTGCTGTCTTTCACTTTTCCAGCAATTTCTGATATAATCTGAACATACGTAAACTTTTTTTAAAAAGGTTTGCTGTCTATTTCTTAACTTTGTACTGGTGAGATTAATTCAGGTCAGAAATGTGCCAACAGAATTTTTCTGAACACTTAACTTTACCCATTCACAAAGCTCTTAGTACTTAGCTATTGGAATTTCTAAAAGGGATTAGTGATTGTTGCTCAAGTTCAAACTGGAGGAAGGAAAAATAACCGAACCATTGTCAGATATAAAACAAGTTTCAATTGATGTATCATTAGGAATCAAAGAAATTTGTTAAAGATAATTTTGTTTTGAATGTAAATCCTAAGAGACTCTTCAGAAGCTCTCTGTGCAGGATCCACTTCTTCTGTTCTACAATTGTTGCATTGTTAGAAATGACGATGAACTTCCTAATTGAATATGGTTCCACTAGTCTACAAGAGAAAATGCATGCTTACAATTCTATCTTCTGAATGTCGACAATTATCTTTAGAAGACTGATTAGTGACAAGTCAGAGAGACATTCAGTTCTCAAAAATGATGTAGATCAGCAGAGTTTCAGATAGTCTCAATGCAAGTTAAGTTCAGTCATCACCATGAATCAGCTGGGAAATGCTTGGAGGATATTCTGGGGATGAAAACATCTGTGCTGTACAATGCTGACTTAACAGATGTATAAATATCAGCTGTATCCCAGCATTACTGCAAGTTTGAAAGATGGACAGGAAAAAGACCCTCTGGTCTATGCACCCTGATTCACTGTGTATCTGTAGCCGTTTCAATCTTTTAAAAATAAAACTAAAAAAGTTCAACAAATTTAGAAGAAAAAACTCAGAAAAGAAAATACCATGATAGCTCACAGAAGTTTGACTAAAGTGCACAGTGGGATGTTAGGAGGGTTAACCAAAATGTTTGGTCAGGCATTTTATTGAAGTTGTGATTTAAGGATAATTTTAAAGAGAGCATGGAGGGATGTAGAGGCAAAGATTCAGAGAGGAAACAGGAGATTGAGGCAGCTAAAAGTTCTGACACTGACACAGAAACATCAGATGGAGTTTGACATGGGGATGCTTTTGCACTGTAGTTACCAGACCACGCTGACTGATGAGGAAACTTTTAGGTGTATTAGGAGAATTTACCGATCAATTACTGTTCTACAAAAGGATTTAATTAAATTGGAGAGGGTGCAGAAAAGATTTACAAGGATGTTACCAGGAATGGAGGGTTTGAGTTATAAGGCAAGGTTGGTTGGGCTAGGTTATGTTTCCCTGGAGTGTAAATATCAGCGAGGTTGAGGGGTGATCTTATAACGGTTTATAAAATCGTGAGGGCCATTGATAAGGTGAATAGCAAATGTCTTTTCCTCAGGGTAGGAAAGTTCAAAACTAGAAGGCATAGGTTTAAGGTGAAAGGGGAAAGATTTAAAAGGGACCTGAGGAACAACTTTTTCACACAGAGGGTGGTACATATGTGGGTGGGTGGGGTGAAGAAAAAGTGTGGCACTGGAGATTGCACAGAAGAGGTACAGACACACATTTAGGATAATTCTCCATAAAAATCTGTCTTAAAAAGGTCAGCCTACCAAGAGCAGCCCAGCAATAGTGAGGATAGCCATGGATAGACTTCTGTAACTAGTAGTAAAATTAGATCATGCTGCATGAAGAAAGAACCTTGATGGATCAGTGGACGACTGAAAAACATTTCATGCTTGATTTGGTCTCGCAACATTTAATGCGCTGTAGTAATATAAGTTACAAAAAAGAACCCCCAAGATATTTAAAATAAATATTACATAAACTGCATCCCAATTAATTGTCAGGTTTGGGTAATCTGGCTTTGGTTTGCACAAAAATAGTTGTGGAGTGAAAAATGCATCACTACCTCCGACCTCTGGCTCACTGAAGCTTAATGCGGAAATGGAAAGCAGTAAATTCTGACAATTGGGTAAACATGGTAAGCTTGAGAGGGCTTGATGTGCCTTGTGGTCAGAGTCAGATAGCTCATGCTTCCTGTATCATCTACTACAAGCAAGATTTTAGAAAGATCACAATGTACTTCATCTAAATCAGCATGATGTGTGGCCTGTTGCCAAATGTCACATTTTACAGTTTCATTGGCTCCATCAGCTTGACAGCTACACAGTACTTAAGCAGGTAACAAAGATGATACTTATTTTGATATAAATGATATTGTTACCTTACAACTGTGAAGAAAGGAACTCTGAAAACAAATCCACAAACATACGTATCTTCACACACAAAGTTCATCAAACTTCACAGGTAAAGACTGAATAAGTCCTCTGTATGTTAAAAAGATGTCAGAAATGTTGTGTAATTGAGGGAAAAATTGAGCCAGGAAGAGTTTTATTGTTGCATATTCTCAATACTTAGCAGTGGGAGAGAATATATGCTATCTAAAATATGTCATTTGTTTGGAATGACATCTACATGCTGCTCCTCAGTGCATCACTCAAAGGCACAGCATTAGCTTTCACATAAACACTGACGATATCCTGACTCCTCATCACTACCTCTCTCAACACCTTCATTGTTGTTAAATTCTTAGGCTGATTATCCTGACGTCCGTTGCTAGAAGATATTTCTTCCAATTGAATATTGCAAAAGCTGAAAGCTTTGTTGTGGTCCCTGTTCCAAACTCTGCTCCCTAAATCCTGATTCCATCAATCTCCCTAGAAACAATTTGAGATGAAGACCTGCATTGAACACCCTTTAGGGTGCTGGAATTTGGTTCTGTTATAAAAATGGACAATGTTCCCTCTAAGCTGTGTAACCATGTGGCTTCTTCGAGATTCCCCTGAGATTCTGCTCATGCCATTCTGCACCAAAGTATTTGCATTTCAATACATTCACTTCTGGTTTGGGAAGTCCACACATCAAAAAACAAAACTGGGGGAAGCCTTACTCCCATAAACTCCCCATGTCCCATCCATACCAAATCATGCCCCTCTTCTTTCCCTATATATCCACCTTATATTCTCCATGCCAACTCATCCTCATGGTTCTTTAAAACCCCTTTGTAACTTGTTACCAACCCTTCTCTGCTACCTTTGACATAACATTCTCCAAGCCAACTCACATGGAAAAGAAATAAAGTTCTAAATATTTGTTACAGATGTCGCTACATTAAAAACATTAGTAAAAGTGCATTCAATATATTTAAATCATTTTTGAAAATGTACATGTGTACTCATAGCCGCACAGTCACCTAATCCCTTTGCAACAACTTGCTTGGAGTTGTGAATGAAACTGTACAAGAACCCTACCATAATAAAAATAGGTTGAAGAAGCAGTCAAATAGCTCTCTAAAGATAACATGCAGGTTTTGAAATTGCAAGCACTGTTTTGTTTCCCAATTGTCGGCTAATTTTCACAACTCAAAAGGGCAAAAGATTTAAATTACTTGACGGTTTCACAGATCTTATCCATTTTGTACACACTTGCAAGCCTACTCTTGACAATCCCAACAGTGTTCAATTTTCAACTCCGGCAAATTAACAATTTTCCTCTCATTTGTAAATCCCTTAAGTTATGTTTCATAAACAACTAAGATGAATATTTCTTCTGAGTGAAGGCATCTGCACTTCTAAAATGTGTTGCTACATTCATGTACCACAGTTATTATAAAGTATAGTATGTTTCACCAACACCCTGGGAAAATGGTAGGTATTGTATACAAGTTCAGTGCATCTAGGTTTGGGGGTCCAACATATTTCAGCTAACGCACAAAACCCCTGTGTCTTGGAGAAACTGTGGGCCCAAGCCAGTTTGTCAGCAATAATGATATAATGTTTGATCACAAGATTAGCTTTGCTGAGTTCATATTGATGCCATCACGAAAATTGCTTATTTCCATCTCCATTTTTCCGCCTGATCTTGCTCCTGTGTCAGCTCTTTTGCTGAAACACTTATTCATGCCTATGCTAACATTAGACTTGACTATTGCTAAGTACCTCTGGCTGATTTCCCACATTCTGTGGCCTGAAAACTGGAGGTCATCCAAGTTTCTATGACCATGTCTTAACTCACAAGAAGTTTCACTTTCCATCCTTGTGCTTGTTGACCCAGGTAATCAGGGAGGCTAATGGAATGTTGGTCCTTATTTCAAAAAGGTTTGGAATATACGAGTTGGGGAGTCTTGCTGCAACTGTAAAATGTGCTGGTAAGACCAGAGCTGGAGTACTTTTAAGAAAATATATAATTTCATTGGAATTCATTCATCAGTTCAGAGAAGGTTCACTAAGAAGATCCTTGGTATGGAGGGATTGTCTTTTGAACAAAGGCTAAACAAGGTGGGCATTACTCACTGGAGCTTAGAAGAAGTTGAGAGGTGATCTCATTGAAACATACAGGATTCTTAAGGGGCTTGACATGGTAACTCATGGAACAGACTAGGAGCAGAAGATTTAGTCTCAGAATAAATGGGTGCCAATTTAATATTGAATTAAGGAGGAATTTCTTCATTCAGAGAGATGACAGTCTTTGGAACTCCTTGCCAGAGAGAGCTGTGGAGGTCAGGTCCTTTGCATATTTAAGGCTGAGACAGATTCTTGATAGTTACAGGGAAAAGACAGGAAAGTGGATGTGAGAAATGTTGGATCAGCTATGATCCAATTGCATAGCAGAGCAAGCTCAATGGGCCAAACAGCCTATTTCTGTTCCTATTTATTGTAGTTTTATGGACTCATATTAGTTCCTGTTCGGGCATTGTCTTGACTACAGAATCCTCATCCATGTTTTTAAACTGTTCCCTTTCTCCTAATCTTCTCCAACTCCACAACCCTCAGAGATCTCTGCAGTCCATTTATTAAATCATGTGCATTCCCAGTTATAATTGCTCCATCATTGGTGACTGTACGTTCATTTGCATGAGTTCTAAGCTCTGGAATTTCCTCACTATTCCTTTCTATCTTGATTTCATTCTTTAAGTCACACCTTTAAACCTATCTCTTTTTCAAAGGTTTTGGTGAACTGATCTAATACCTTCTTATGTGTTTTTTTTTAAAAATCAGTGATGAGAGATGGGTGCTGCAGGCTGGACCAGCATTTTCTTTTTAACTTGTCCCAGGTTGTCCTGGAGAACGCAGTGGTTAACTGCCCTCTTGACCCACTGCAATCCATTTGTGTCATACTTTGGTTTACAATGCGATGAAATGCTATGGGAGGTTCAATGCATTGAAGAGGCTACATAAATATAAGTTGGTGAGTCACTCTGTCAATAGAACCATCAATGTTTACACAAAATAATCATTTAAAAACCATTGTATACATTTGTCACATGAAACTTTGGGGTTAATCCACCAGACAGGCAGCACCACTCCGGTTTCCTCCCACAGTCCAAAGATGTGTAGGTCAGGTGAATTGGCCATGCTAAATTGCCCGTAGTGTTAGGTAAGGGGTAAATGTAGGGGTATGGGTGGGTTGCGCTTCGGCGGGGCGGTGTGGACTTGTTGGGCCGAAGGGCCTGTTTCCACACTGTAAGTAATCTAATCTAATCTAATCTAAAAACCACTTAAGATGTAGATTCTATGATAAAGTCATACTGTGAATTATGGGTCACTACAAATTCTTTTTTAGCTACAAGCTTAGCAGAGTGTCCTCTGCTGGGCCAGGTGGCATTACATTCTCTTTGTTATAATTTATTGACCAATTAGGAGTTGAAGTGAATATGCTTTGCATCTGTTTTTACAGACACCCACACTGTAGCCATTGTTATCATGTTAGGATAACAAGTCTCATCATATTATTTTTAACTTCTGACAATATTATTATGAGTTTACTCCCTTCTGCAGTCAAACAACCTGCCCTCTGCTCAGCATTTCAGTAACATAAGACAAATCACTTCTTATAAATATGCTATTTTCTGTATAAATATATAGATGTTTTTATATTTATACAAATAGGCCAAATAGGATTTAGGGAGAATTTAGGGTGAGCTACATACTACAGAGTGCCTAGCCTCTGAATGACTCTTGCAGCTACAGTATTCATATGCCTAGTCCAGTTTATATTCCAGGCAATGGTAACCCCAGGATATTGATAGTGGGGGATTCAGCAATAGTACTGCAATTGAATGTCAAGGGGTGATGGTTGTCTTGAAATCATTCTGGAGATGATGATTGGCTGGCACTTGTCAATTATCAGCCCAAGTCTGGAAGTTGTCTAGATATTGCTGCATATGGACTGCTTCAGAGATGTCCTTGAGCTGACATGATTATTATGTTCAATAACCACATTATCTTCCTTTGTGCCAGATATGACTCCAGCCAGTGGATATTGTCAATTTTTTTCAATTAGTATAACCAGAGGACATAGATTTAAGGTAAGAGATAAACAATAAGAGGGGATTTGAGGAGAAATTTATTTCATGTACAGGGTTGTGGGATTATAGAACTTATTGCTGAAAGGGTGGTTGAGTTACAAACTCTCAACATCTGAATGAGTATTTAGATATACACTGGCATTACAGTAACCACCAGAGCTTCATGGGCCAAGAATTGGAAAATGGTGTCAGTGTAGTCAAATCTTTGTTGATTGACACAGATACAATGAGCTAAATAACCTCCTTCTGTGCTATAAACATCTATAAATCTGATTGTAACCACAAATTCACAATTCCAATTACCCCGATAATCTTTCACCCCCTTAAAAATATTCAAGGATTCTGCTTCAGCAATTGCTTCTGGTAAACAGTTCTGTAAAGGTTCTTGAACCCCCAAAAGGAACAAAAAAGCTCTACCCACCAGTGAATCAACCAGTTAACAAATTAAAACAAATAAACAACAGTGAACAATCACTGCCCACTAATAACAGAGAAGCATAGGGAAGGAGGCAGCAATGAACTCATAATAGTATTGGTGGGGGAAGATAATGCACTCCATAACCTGTGGTAGTCATTTCTGAGAAGCAGCCCTTTGATTTTTTTTTCTTTTTATTTAAACAAATACTGCTCACCAGTGCAACAACAACCAAAGGACATGGTAGGAAACATGGGAGGAACTCAATCAAAATAAGACCAAAAGACATAGAAGCAGAAATTAGGCCATTCAGCCCATCCAGTCTGCTCAACCATTCATTCATAGCTGATATGTTTCTCAACTTCATTCTCACACTTTCTCCCCATAACCCTTGATCCCCTTGATACTCAAGAACCTATCTATCTCCATCTTAAATATACTCAATGACCTGGCCTCCACAGCCTTCTGTGGCAGTGAATTCCATAGATTCGCCACTCTCTGGCTGAAGAAGTTTCTCCTTATCTCTGTTCTAAAATGTCTTCCCTTTTCTCTAAGGCTATGCTTTAAAGTCCTAGTCTCTCCTATCAATGGAAACATCTTTCCAACATCTACTCTGTACAGGCCAATCAGTATTCTGTATGTTTCAATTAGAACCCACCTCATCCTTCTAAACTCCATCAAGTATCAATCAGAGTCCTCAAACGTTCCTCATATGTTAAGTTTTCATTCCTGGGACCATTCTCGTGAACCTCCTCTGAACACAATCCAGGGCCAGTACATCCTTCTTGAGATATGGGGCCATGAGAAAGTGAGGACTGCAAACGCTGGAGATCAGAGTAAAGAGTGTGGTGCTGGAAAAGCACAGCAAGTCAGGCAGTATCCGAGGAGGAGAATCGACATTTCGAGCATAAGCCCATTATCAGGAATGGTATATTTCTGATCAGAAATCAGAAATGAATGAATCCATTCCTGATAAAGGGCTTTTGCTCGAAATGACGATTCTCCTGCTCCTTGGAGACTGCCCGACCTGCTGTGTTTTTACAGCACCACACTCTTGACTGAGATATGGGGCCCAAAACTGCTCACAATACTTCAAATGTGCTCTGACCAGAGCCTGATCAGAGTCTCAGAAGTACATCCCTGCTTTTATAGTCAGGTCTTCTCAAAATAAATGCCACCATTGCATTTGCCTTCTTAACTATTGACTCAACCTGCAAGTTTATCTTGACAGAATCCTGGACTAGAACTCCTAAGTCTCTTTGCACTTCAGACTTCTGAATTTTCTCCCCATTTAAAAATAGTCCATGCCTCTATTCTTCCTACCAAAGTGCATGACCTCACATTTTCCCACATAATACTCCATCTGGCACTTCTTTGCCCACTCTCCTAACCTATCCAAATCCTTCTGCAGCTTCCCCACCACCTCAATGCTACCTGTCCCTCCACCTGTCTTTATATTGTCTGCAATCTTAGCCAGAATGCCCTCAGTTTCTCCATCTAGATTGTTAGTGTATGAAGTGAAAAGTTGTGGTCCCAACACTGAGCCTTGAACTGATCACTTATCATTGGCTATCGTCGTGAGAAAGATGCTTTTATCCCCACTCTCTGCTTTCTGCCAGACAGCCAATTTTCTATACATGCTAGCATCTTGCCTCTGACACCATGGGCTCTTATCTTACTCAATAGCCTCATGTGTGGCAGCTTTTCAAAGGCCATCTTGAAATCCAGGTAGATAACATCCATTGGCTCTCCTTGGTCTAACCTGCTCGTTATTTCCTCAAAGAACTCTAGCAGATTTGTCAAGCATGACTTCTCCTTGATGAAACCATGCTGACTTTGCCCTATTTACCTCACACTTCCAAGTATTCAGAAATCTCATCCTTCACAATGGATTCCAGGATCTTACGCATGACCAAGGTTATGCTAATCAGTCTGTAATTTTCTGTCTTTTGCCTTACTCTCTTTTTAAACAGGAGTGTCATGCAATGATTTTCCAGTCCTCTGGGATCCTTCCTAATTCTACTGATTCCTGAAAGATCACCAATAACGCCTCCACTATCTCATCAGCTAATGGAGTGACAGATGGAAATAATGCATCCCGGTCCCAAGTTATCCACCTCTCTCTAAATACTTTGCAGGCATTGGGAGAAGTAATCCTCTTTTATATGCAGAAGTATTATCATACACAACCATATGGTTTCTCTCCTAACCCCTAAATCATTTGAGGTATTTTTCATCTATTCACTAACATGAGTAAGTGAGCCATGTTTCCAACTGTTCAAATTGGCAATCCTTCTTCTTAATATCCAAAACGTGCTCTTACATACAACTAAACGGTTTTTATTTCCCATCATTAAATCAACTGTGGCATTTTGTTTTTAGCTCTTAACCACCACTAGTAAATCACCCACATTTTCTAATTAATTAATTGGGAGATAGTGCTGGAGAGTCAGAGTCGATAAAGTCAGGTGCTGGAAAAAGCACAGCAGGTCAGGCAGCATCCAATGAGCAGGAGAATTGACATTTTAGGCATGACCCTTCATCAGGTCTGGGGAGGGGGAAGGGGGCTAGTGCCACACTTTATCAACTCTAATTAATTAATTAATTGTCCAATAAGGGCAACGAGAGAAGTGGGATTTTTTTTCCATTTTTCTTTTTCTACCCATTTGTGTTATTACTCACAACTGAGCAAGTTTCCCATGACCAAAATTATTGTGACTTTTTTTTGCTTTTTTTTAAACTGGTAACCACCACCAGTAAAACACCCATTTGGCCAATAGTTACAAGCAAAGCCCTTGTGGGCAAAGCAAGCCATCAAGTGGGAGAGCGGAAGGAACATAGTCAAAATAAATTTGGAGGAGGAAATAAAGCATTGTATTCCCAGCAGTGCCCACCCCCTGTATAGTCATCGAGAGCTGGATGGATACTCTGTGTGCTCAAAAAAACAGCCCTTTTCTTTTCTCTCCTAAACTAACCATTTTCACCTCATACAGATACTTTCTAATCAACCTTTCAGAGATGTTATTATCCACGTCTGGTGGGACTTGAACCCAGGCCCCTCTGGTCAAGGGGCAGGGATACTATTACTGTGCCACAAGTCTCCTGAGAAGCAGTCCTTTTTGTTGACACATAGACAAGGTTGGATAAAGATGGCAGATTTCGTTCCCTCAAAGGCATCAGTGAAGCAGATCCATTTCCACAAAAGCTATAAGCAGTCCTTCATTTAATAAAAAAAATTAATTGATTTGCACAATCAACCTGCTCAGAGATGTTCATACACACCTCCAGTGTAGGCAGGACTTGAACTGAGGCCTCCTAATCTCAGGGATAGAAACACTACCACTGCACCACAAGAGGGCCCAAGAAGCTGGCCTTTCTTTCCCTAAATACCCATGGTTATGTATAGATGTTTTATTAGAAGCAGTCCTTAAATATACAGTCATTCGTAAATGGATTATCATTTACAATATTGTCATACCGGCCCATGTGAATCCTGCATTGCCTGTTCAGGCTCCCACAAGTGGTGAAGCCTTGTCCACAGGCCTCAAGGATGAAAAGCCAAGTCCCAGGTGCCGCGCTTTGTGGGCTCTTAAATGATGAGCATTTAGCAAGTACTTAGCATGTGCTTTACCAGTGTGCTTGTGCAGTGGGGCTCATGATGGACATCCCCCTTTAAAAAAACCTGTCCCACAAGTCAGGCAGTGGAAGAAAGGGTTTCTCACAGTGAATTTGTTGTGGTGGCCATGCAAGGGAAAATTTTGTCACATTTGCTAGATCAGAAGTGGCTCTGCACACAATAATGATTTTAATTGCAGAGACCTATTATTCAGCCTGTTGACACTCCACTCACACCACTTGTCTGATCATTTGATCTCTCTGATTATAAAGTCTGTGCATGGGTGCTCTCTTCACTTCACCTGACGAAGAGCAGTGCTCAGAAAGCTGGTGATTTCAAATAAATCTGTTGGACTAGAACCTGGTGTCATGTGACTTCTGAACTTGATTTAATTAACAATCTTCCTTAAAATTGTTACCTTGACCTTGGCATCTTATTCTGAAGTAACTAATTAAGAAGGAAAATAAAAGATACATCTTCAAAGAAGTAACTAACCCACTAATTAAAGAGTATTTTATCTCTCCAGCCAAGGATAACTAGATTTACAACTACTGAACCCAAGAGAAGAGGATCAATGCTATTCACTGACATTTTTGTGTGTTCCACCGTATCAGTTTTTTTTCGCAAGGCTTGCACCTTCCTTAGCTGCAATCACATCAGCACTGTGAGTTCCTAAACTTGCCTGACAATGACGGGATCAAGTTACACAGTGCAAAGATTATTGAAATGCTCTATAGTTGGCAGGATTAATTTCTACATTCCAAACAAACCTATGGGTAGATATTCTTGTCCCCAGTGACCAATAAAGACATCTGGTCCAATTCTGTCCTGGTGCAAAAAAATGCAGCTGTCAACCTCTCTCTAACCAAGGTTAAAAATCACACAACACCAGGTTATAGTCCAACAGGTTTAGCTGGAGGCACTAGCTTTCAGAGTGCCGTTCGTTCGTCAGGCGGCTGTGTGTGTAGTCTCATTCCATTAGGTTGTGACCTGTTTTGGTGTTTTGAAAAGCATTGAATTTAAATGTTGACCTTTTTCCCTTTCTGTACCAAATCTGTCCTTCATTTCCCTCTGTTCATTTATCTTACTGTCCCTTATTGCCACTCACTCTAGTTCACTCTCCTTCTGTAACGCATTTTCTCCACTGTCGTTAGCTTGTCTTTCCAGAAACCCAAGAGCAGTAATAAAATTAAAAACTTAGTTGGGGTGGCACAGTGGTTAGCACTGCTGCCTCACAGCACCAGGGTCCCAGGTTCAATTCCAGCCTCTGGTATCTGTCTGCGTGGAGTTTGCACATTCTTCCTGTGTCTGCGTGGGTTTCCTCCCACAATCCAAAGATATGCAGGTCAGGTGAATTGGCCAGGCTAAATTGCCCATAGTGTTAGGTGTATTAGTCAAAGGGTCTGGGTGGATTTCTCTTTGGAGGGTCGGTGTGGACTTGTTGGGTCAAAGGGCCTGTTTCCATACTGTAGGGAATCTAATCTGCATGAACATGCACAATATCTGGCTCTATATTTTCTGATAGAATGCTATCCAACAGAGGGAGCTGTTCCTTAAAATAACATCCTAATTGATATAAATGGCTCCTGACTAGGATGTTGAAGCTTAACAATTATAGACATGAACACCTGATGAAGGAATGAAATGAGCTGGAGAAAAAATACAATCACTGCACATCTGGATATCAGATTTTATTTCAGAAAAGAACATTATTTCTAGAAAAGATGAGGAATTGGGGCATAAATATTTTCTTTATGGATTAAAGCAGATTGCGGACTTTTAGTGTCCCCACTTGTTCATATTTTTCCTGTAGACTTTCCAATCAGCCTTCTATTAATGGCACATGTTAATGGAGCTTTATATTTTGCTTTCTCCTACAAAGTAAAAACCACTTATCAGTGAGAACACACCCAGGGAAACCTTCAAGCTCTGGATCAATTGACTCCAATGTGGGTGGAAAGAGAAATGTGGAAACGAGGAAATGTAATTGTGGTCAGCATTGCAAAAAAAAAAGCAAAAGTCAAAATTGATTGGTATGTGAATGTATAAAGGATCCAAAATCTTGGAAAATCAGAACTATGAATAGCAATGAAAAACCATAATTTAGTTGCTATAATGGAGATGTGGCTATGGTTTGGGCAGGACAGGATGCCTGAAATTCCTGGTCGTAACATTTTTACATTTTCAACAGAAATAGTGAAGGAAAAACAAGGGTGTATAGGAACAGTAAGTAAGAATTTCATTACAGTGCTTGAATTTAAGCATGCTTTAGAGAATAAGTGAAGGAAAAAAAGGGAAATGCTGCCATGATCAGATCATCAAACAGTGGAGATGAGGTGAGAAACATTGCCTAAAATTTGCTTCATAATAAAGCTTCCATTGTTAAATATATTGGCCTCTTGGTCTTTCTTGGAACTTAAGAAATATCAAAATGTTTTACAACTGGTTTTGAGGTAGTTCTGTTTCAAAAGTGTTTGGAGCTTATGTTTGGATTTTTGCTTAGAGAAAGCTCAGCTCTTGTCTCTGAAATGATTTTGCTGTGAAATCAGGGTAAAATCTGATTGTTCTTTTGGAACAAAATAACGGCATCTGAACGAAGCACATCCCTACTATTGTACATCTCTGCCAGAAGCAAATTGTGAATCACCATAGGTTACTAGCCTAAATGTGCAGAAATGAGTTCCCGCTTATAATTTACTGATAATTTTCATGATGTTGGGGTTCTTTTGCACATTAGTTCCCCACTATTCTAACCATAAAAAGTTGTTTAATAATTATCAGCATAGGTGCTTATTTAATCACATAGCAATCAGTAATGGCTGCAAATATCAACCTCTGTCATGCAGAAAGTTAACAATTAACATTATGGAATTTCATTCCTTGAAGATATGTGTTGCTTTAGAGTTTTAAATGTCAAATTTTGTTTTTAAAAGTTTCTTCTTAATGTTTCTTTTTTTCTCATGTTTATTTAAAACGTTTTGTTTATTTTTCTTTCTGTGTCTCATTTGACATTGAATTCATCAACTCTAATTTACATTTTCCTTTAAGTTCCTCTTCTGTCTCTTTCTCATTTCTTTTAAGGTCAGTGGTTAAGGAGATATTTTATTTGTCCTATTGTTCACTAGGGTCCCTGTTGGCTTGTTTTCCTGGCTATGTCATTATTATCTCAGACAACTGGTAATTTGTGAACAAAATATTTTAAAACTAAGACACACATGCACAAATTCTACAGGACATGCTGTGAGATATCACTTTCCAGCAAAATTTGGCCAAATTAAGTCCATCTCTAAACCATAAATGATAGAAGGCAATAGTACAGAACCTTGTAGCATCCGACTACTAACCAGTCAGATCCACCTCCAATTGTAACAATCCTTTTCCAATATGATTTCAAAAGGCTGCCTATTCATTTTTAATTCTGAAATATAATAAAACTAATGGTCTCCATTTATCCCCATATTATATTTTATTAGTTGTTATGTAGACACTTCATAGTTAATAATTTTGGGGGCTACAGTTTTAAAGATTTAGAGATGCTGAATATTCTTTACAGGTCAATGAAAAGACTGATTGGATTTTTTGTAAAGCAGGCATTTTTAGGAAACCAAGTGGCTTCAAGTAACTGTTTGAATTCAATTCAGGGAAACTATTGTGTATTTGGTAAAGTATGGTGGACTGTAACTTTAAGAGTCCAATCATGTGATGTAAAGATGATGTCATCAGCTATATTGGGCAGGAATGAGCTATATGGAGAATGAACACCTTCATAATAAAGCTCCTGCTGTTAAATGTATTGGCCTCTTGGTTTTTCTTGGAACTTAACAAATATCAGAATGTTCTACAACTGGGTTTTGAGGCAGTTCTGTTTCAAAAGTGTTTGGAAAATATGTTTGGATTTTTGATTAGAGAAAGCTTAGCTTTTGTCTCTGAAACGTTTTTGCTGTGAAATCAGGGTAAAATCTGATTGTTCTTCTGGAAGACTGATTGAAAGAATTTCTCAATATTATTTCCTGAGCAAGCTGTGTCTGCAAAGACCCCAGAAACAGCTATGCATAAATAGCAATGTAACTGCACATGCAAAAATACTAAATCAATAGATTTCAGAACATTCTACCACATATCCGGAAGTGTTTTTCATTTTGAAGTGAATCATCGCGGAGAGAAATCCATTTTTCTCCTTACTTGAAGAGTGTATGGCCATTTATGTGTTTTGTGTAAGAAGGGTGGACATATATATTTACATATTACAAATTGTGTGCTGACCAATTCTGTATTTCAATTCCAAATCAATGATTATTTGTTTATTAAAGAAACAAGTTTGATGAATTTTTTTCATTCTAAGTCAAACATTGGAAAAACATATGAATAACCAAATCAGGGGTAACATATTTTTTGTTTCATGTTGTAGCACATGGAGTAATGGGACTAGAGTGACACAGCACTATTCCATCTCAGTTATAACGATGTTTTGAAAATCAAAGTTTCCAACACTAATCAGACTAGTCACTTGGTAGTACAAATCTTGAATATTATTGAAAAAGGGCAGATTGTTTTGAAGCTTTTCATCTTGCACTCATCAGTACATTTTGCAATTTCAAGGGGAAACCCAACATTTATAAAGCATAAGAGGAGAGCTGATTGGTTGACAGAGATATTGTTGTGGACAATGCAGACATTAATGTTGCTTGACATTTAACAGCCAGACTTCATTAAATTTTAAAACTGGCAGGCTGACTTTTATTGGTCAAGGCAATTTAACTATGCCTGGCATTCTCCATGGCAATGCCTCAACCAATCGACAGTAGTGGTTAAGGCAGCACGGTAGCACAGTGGTTAGCATTGCAGCCTCACAGCACCAGGGACTCAGGTTCAATTCTAGCCTTGTGTCTGTGTGGAGTTTGCACATTCTCCCCATGCCTGCATGGGTTCTCACTTGGTGCTCTGGTTTCCTCCCACAGTCCAAAGATATGCAGGCTATGTGGATTGGCTATGCTGAATTGTCCATAATGTCCAGAGATGTGCAGGCTAGGTGGATTGGCCACGTAAATGTGAGGTTACGAGGATAGGATGGGGGAATTGGGTCTGGGTAGGATACTCTTTGAAGGGTCAGTGAAGACTTAATGGGCCAAAGGGCCTTCATCTACACTAGGGATTCTATGAATCAGAGTCTACTTGTCAGCCAATCAAGCACTGTCCTTTCATGTGATATAAATGTTGGTTTTTCCTTTGAGTTTGTCTTTTTGCAGAGTGTCGTGGTGAGTGCAAGCTGAAAAACTTTAATGAACTCTGCCTTTTTCTGGCAGTTAATCAAAACACAAGATACGCAGTGTACTACTGCCAGAAATTTGAAATAAAATGAAAATCTGGAAATACTCCTTAAGTTGGTCACTTTCTGGGTAGAGAAAAATAGATTAATATTTCAGATCGATGACCTTTTGTCAGAACTGGTG
Source organism: Chiloscyllium plagiosum (assembly GCF_004010195.1). Lineage (NCBI taxonomy): Eukaryota > Metazoa > Chordata > Chondrichthyes > Orectolobiformes > Hemiscylliidae > Chiloscyllium > Chiloscyllium plagiosum. The sequence goes on along the minus strand of NC_057735.1, from coordinate 37,545,477 downwards.
GACTGAAGAATGAAAGTTTCAAGCACAATAGAACAACTGGCCTCCTTAAATACCAACAAGCAATCAAGAGTAGGTCACTCTGCCCTTTCAGCCTGATCAATAGTATTACAGTTGATCTAGTTTTAACCTCAACTCTATATTCCTGCATATCCCCAATAATCATTCATCCCCTTGGTAATCAAGAATCTATCTAACTCTGTCTTAAAAATATTTAAAGATTCTATAACCACTGCCTTTTGAGGAAGGGAATTCGAAAGGCTCTCAACCCTCAGAGGAAACAATATTTCCTCATCTGTTTTAAGTGGGTGCCCCATCATTGTTCTGGATTGTCCCACATCAACTTGGTCAAGTTCCCTCAGGATCTTACATGCTTCAATTAAATCACCTCTGACTTTTCTAACCTCTAGAGGATACGGTAGCTCAGTGGTTAGCACTGCTGCCTCACAGCACCAGTGACCTGGGTTTGATTTCAACCTTGGGTGACTGTCCGTGTGGAGTTGCACCTGTTCCCCGTGTCTGCGTGGGTTTCCTCTGGGTGCTCTGGATTCCTCCCACAATCCAAAGGCGTACAGGTTAGGTGAATTGGCCATGCTAAATTGCCCATTGTATTCAGGGATGTGTAGGTAAATATAGGATAATAGGGTAGGGGAATGGGTCTGGGTGAATATAGGTAAATATAGGGGAGGGTAATGGGTCTGGGTGGGTTATTCTTTGGAGGGTCAGTGTGGACATGTTGGATCGAAGGGCCTGTTTCCACACTGTAGGGATTCTACGATCTGTCTAGCCTTTCATCATAACACAATCCACTCTTTCCAAGTATTTCTGAACTATTGTGGCATATATTTAATATGCTTTGTCCTAAAGCAATGCTGGGCAAAATTCATAATATCTTTTGATATTATTAATGCTGTTGATTTCAGCATTGCAAGGTAAGTTCAATGTAATTTTCAAATATTAATTTATCAGGATTTTACACAATGAATTTTCTGCTATGCAACTGCATCAGCTTCTCTTCCATTCATGACAAGAAGGCAATGCTCCTTTTGAGTCTTCAATTTACCTTGATACTTCTCTTTTGTTCTCAGGATATTAAAGTCCCTTTGGATTGAAAAATGCTTTGTTTTCCCTTCTGTAGTGCAAACATTTTTAACCAATGGTGTAACCAAATGCAACTTCCCTAAATTTGCCCACAGCTAAAAATCTAGCTTTGCTTTGATGTCTCACATTACCCATGAACAATCAATCAACTTTTCTTTCGCTATTTGATAACTGCTGAGATTAAAAAATGTCTCTGCTCACATAAGTAAGTGCTAATTTAACTCATGTCTCACACTGTCATAACAAAACCAAAATCAAAATGGGATTTCTCTTAAATTATATTATCCATTAACAGGAACAAGCAGTAAAAGTAATTTGGGAATTCCAATACAGTTAGTACAAACAGCTCAGACAGACATTGTATGACATCATTTTTGCAAAACTTTGCAGCAAGACATGGCATTGAGCAAATGTTCATCAGACAGAGATAAATAATTCACTAATGATTCATTAACAAATTACAGAACATGCTTTGTAGGATGTACATCAGTGTTGAAACGTGTGGTGCTGGAAAAGCACAGCAGGTCAGGCAGCATTCGAGCAGCAGGAAAGTTGGTGTTTTGGGCATAAACCCTTCATCAGGAATGTGGAGGGAAAAGGGGGCTGACATAATAGGAGGGTGAGGGGAAGGTAGCTGGGATGGCGATAAGTAGATGCACATGGGAGGTGATTGTAGTAAGTTGGTGGGGAGAGTGGAACAGATAGGTGGGAAGGAAGACGGACAGGTAGGACAGGTCAAGATGGTGATGCTGAATTGGAGGGTTGGTTTTGGGATGAGGTGGGGGGAGGGGAGATTTGGAAACTAGTGAAGTCAATGTTGATGCCATGTGGTTGAAGGATCCCAAGGCAGAAGATGAGTGATCTTCTTCCAGTTATTGGGTGGCTTTGATTTGGCAGTGGAGAATGCCCAGGATTTACATATCATTGGGAGAGTGGGAGGGGGAGTTGATGTGATCAGCCACAGGGTGGTGGAGTTGTTGCATCATGTGTCCCAGAGATGTTCTCTGAACTGCTCTGCAGGTTAGCGTTCTGTCTCCCTAATGTAGAAGAGACTACATTGAGAGCAACGGGCACAGTAGATGAGGTGTTTGAATGTGCAGGAAAATCTCTGCCAGGTGTGAAAAGATTCTTTGGGGCCTTGGACAGAGGTGAAGGGGGGGTGGTGGTGGTGGTGTGGGCACAGGCTTTACACGTTTTGCGGCTGCAAGGGAAGGTGACCGGTGTAGAGGATAGGTTGGTGGGGAGGGCGTAGAGCTAACAAGGGAGTCACGGAGGGAATGGTCTCTGGGGAATGCAGATAGGGATTGGGAGGGAAATATATCTTTGGTGGTAAGTTTGATTGTAGGTGGTGGAAATGGTGGAGCATGATGCGATCTATCCGAAGATTGGTGGGGCGGCAGGTGAGGACTGGGGGGGGTTCAATCCTTGTTGCAGTTGGAGAGGTGAGGTTCAAGGTTGATGCAGGAAGTGGAAGAAATGCACTGGAGGGCTTGGTTGATCATGAGGGAGAAGAAATTGTGATCCTTGAAATAGGAGGCCATCTGGAATGTCTGGAAATGGAATTGCTCCTGGGAGCAGGTATGGTGGAGGCAGAGGAATTGGCAGTAAGGGATCATGCTTTTATAGGAGTGAATATGGGAGAATGTGTAGTTAAGGTAGCTGTGGGAGTCGGTGGGTTTGAAATAGATGTCCATGTTATGCTAGTCGCCGGAAGGGTCCAGGAAGGGGAGGGAGGTGTCAGAGATGATCCATGTGAACTTAAGGTCAGGGTGGAAGGTGTTTGTGAAGTTGATGAAGTGTTCAGCCTCCTCATGGGAACATGAGGTGGCATCGATACAGTCATCAATATAGCAGAGGAAAAGGTGGGAGATGGTATTTGTGTAATTGTGGAAAATGGACTGTTCCACATATCTTATGAAGAGGCAGGCATAGCTGGGGCCCATGTGGGTGTATCAATACCTTCTCCCAAACTTTGATCAATACATTCAATTGGACCAGGTCCATCCGTGATTCTCACAGATAGGCTGATGTTAATGTTCTTTCAGGGAGTTTAAGCTGTTGTGGAACATGCATTTTTTTTCATGCATGTTGTTGTCTGGAGGTATGGTTAGTAATGGTACAGGATCCAACCTTCTCTCCATATTCCAATATAATTCTAATATATGACTGATGAGGAATCTTTTTTGCCCTTCCTGCCATTTGGAAAGATTTCAGGTTAACAATTAAACTGGGGTCACAGCTGAAGGACAAGGACTGCAAAGACAGCATCCATGGAGAGGGAACAAGCTAACATTTAGACTTCATCACAGCTGAAGTGTGGAGGGGAGGTGGTGCACTGGGGGTAATAGGTGTAGAGTGTCGGTGGTGAAAAAAAATGTTGATATTTCAGCTGAAGTGATTGGAATGTGAGAATGGCAGAACACTGGTGTGTCTCCTCACAGACTTGAAAGGACAGTAAGTGGGAATGATGGGGGTGGGGGGGGGGGGTGGTTTGGAGCAGGAGAGGACACGATAACAAGCTAAAAGGGAAGAAATGTTCACAATTTAAAAAGGTGATGAACTCAATATTCAGTGCAGAAGGCTGTAAAGTGTCAAGTCTGAAGATGAGATGTTGTTCCTCCAGTTTGCGCTGTGATTCACTGGAACACTACAGCAAGCCGAGGACAGACACGTGGGCATGCGAGCAGGATGCTGTGTTAAAATGACATCGCATCTGTTTAGATGGTGTCACCTTCAAAAACAGTGCTACTGACATAGCTTGCTTCTTCCATGACCGTGGTTTCCCACCCACTATTTTTTGACACAGCCTTCAACATCATCGAACCTATCACCTGTGCTTCCACCCTTGCCACTTCCCATCACTCACAACAGCGTGATTGGGTTCCCTTTGTCCTCACTTTTCATTCAACCACCTCTGCATTCAAAGAATCATTCTCTGTCATTTCAGACAACTCCAGCGGAATGCCACCACCAGTGTCCTGCCATTCTCACATTCCAATCACTTCAGCTGAAATATCAACATTTTTTCTTCACCACCGACACTCTACACCTATTACCCCCAGTGCACCACCTCCCCTCCACACTTCAGCTTGCTCCCTCTCCATGGATGCTGTCTTTGCAGTCCTTGTGGGCAGCACGGTGGCACAGTGGTTAGCACTGCTGCCTCACAGCGCCAGAGAAACGGGTTCAATTCCCGCCTCAGGCGACTGACTGTGTGGAGTTTGCACATTCTCCCCGTGTCTCCGGTTTCCTCCCACAGTCCAAAGATGTGCAGGTCAGGTGAATTGGCCATGCTAAATTGCCCGTAGTGTTAGGTAAGGCGTAAATGTAGGGTTATGGGTGGGTTGCGCTTCGGCGGGGCGGTGTGGACTTGTTGGGCCGAAGGGCCTGTTTCCACACTGTAAGTAATCTAATCTAATCTAATCTAATCAAATAGGGAGGGAGGCAATAATATAATGGTATTATTGCTGAACTGCTAATCTAGAGACCCAGATTATGTTCCTGGGACCTGGGTTTGAATCCCAGATGGTGGAGTTTGAATTCAATTTTTTACAAGTCTAATGATGAGCATGAATCAAATGATGATTGTTGGATAAAACCATCTGGTTCACTTATGCCCTTTAGGGAAGGAAACGACCATCCTTACCTGGTCTGGTCTACATGTGATTCCAGACTCTCAGCAATGCGGTTGACTTTGAACTGTCCCCTGGACAATTAGGGATGGGGAATAAATGCTGCCTAGCCAGTGATACCCTCATTCCGTGAATGAATAAATAAACACATCTTCCTCTCATTCCTCTTTCTGCACTTTGCAGGGATCGTTCCATTCCACAACCTTCAATCTGTATGCAAGCAGGACCCTGACAGTCCTGTAGCCGTTCATTTTAAACAGCAAACTGGAGGAACAACATCTCATCTTTAGACTAGGCACCTTACAGCCTTCTGGATTTAATATTGAGTTCAACATCTTTAAATTGCGAACGTTTATTCCTTTTCGTTTAGCTTATTATCTTGTCCTTGCCTCCCCCCCATCCCACTTACTGTCCTTTTAAGTCTGGCAGGAGACGTACCATTGTTCCACCATTCTCATATTCCAATCACTCAAGCTGAACCATCAACATCTGTACTTCACTGGCACCCACACCCATGGCACCCACACCCATGGCACCCAGTATCCCCACCACCACCACCTCCTCCCCTCAAAACTATAGCTTAAATGTTGTCCCCTCCACACTTCATTTCAGTTCTGATGAAGAGAATTCTAGACTTGAAATGTTAGCTTGCTCTCTCTCCATAGATGCTGCCTTGCTTGCTGTGTTCTTCCAGCCTTCTGCCTGTCTGCTGTGATCTCCGGTATTTGTTGTCTTTCTATAAAGGGTGTTGATTTGGAGGATTCGTGATTAGTAATCTAATATAGCCAGTCGAAAATTTGCTGTATCTTTCTGGTAGTTTGCTGTATTTATTAAGAAGCAGCAGTTATAATCTTGTCAACTGAAGTTGGCTCACCGATATCAGAAGACTTGGTCTTGTTAAAGTTGTGAAAGCAGCATCCTGCTCTCCAGCTGAAGTGTTAGAGAATTCTTTCTTGGAATTTCTTCCTCCTCTTCTAGTCCATCATCCACCTGGAGAAGACAGTTCCCTGATGAGGACTAATGCCTACAAGGCCTGCCTAATGAGAACCTTCCTCTGCCAATGAGCACATGTTGACATCCCCTATCTCCAGGGGCTGGTAGCGTTCACTGTGTCAATCAATTGTCTGAATCCTTTTGGCAAGTGACCATGGGGCAGCTACTCTTAACATCAGATGACAATTCTCCTTTTGCCCACCTTCATTTGAAAATTAATTTTCAATTCTTCTAAGAGAAAAAAATACTTATTTTCCCAAACACTGCATTCATAATAGAGTAGTGCAGTGGCGAACAAATCCTTTGATTACATGAGTTGAAGGCTAGTTACTATTGTAACATGGTTAAGTGAGTAGGTTAAAGGGTATGAGAGGTAAGATATCATAGGCATCATAGAAGAAAAGACAAATCATAGAAACAATACAATGTGGAAACAGGCCATTTGGCCAATACTGACCCTCTGAAGAACATCTCACCCAGACTCATCCCACCCGTATCCCTTTAACCTCATTTCCCATTGCTAATCCACCCAGTTCGCACACCCCAGGACACTATGTGCAATTTAAGACCATAAGACATAGGAGCGGAAGTAAGGCCTTTTGGCCCATCGAGTCCAATCCACCATTCAATCATGGCTGATGGGCATTTCAACTCCACTTACCCGCATTCTCCCCGTAGCCCTTAATTTAACACAGCTAATCCACCTAACCTGCACATCTTTGGATGTGGGAGGAAACCAGAGCACCCTGATGAAAACCACACAGACATGAGAAGAATGGACAAACTCCACACAGTCACCCAAGGGTGGAATTGAACCCAGGTCCCTAGCAGTGTGAGGCAGCAATGCTAACCACTGAGCTGCTGAGTCACCATGGAGCAATGTTTGCAGAGAAAGGAGTTAGGTCCAGATTACATATTCATACCAGGTGTTTAAAAACAGGATATAGGTCAGTTATGCTGAAAGCCAAAGCAGGAAACAAGGCATTGTATTTGGAGAAGAGTCGTGGTTCAGAAGTGGTAGAAATGAATTGGTGGAGAGAATTCATGGTCTAGAATTGCTGAATTCAATGTTGAGTCTGAAAGACTGTATATCTTCCTGAATAAAAAAGTAGATGCTGTCTGGAAGGGAGCGGAAGGGGTGAGGGCAGAAGTGCCAGAATTTTTTCAGGCACAGTTGAAGGCCCTGCCAACCACAGTAGAGATTGGAGTCCTCAACTGAGTAAAAAGGAATTTATGTCACCATGTGGAACAGAGAACCACAGGAATAGATACGATGGAATCAGAAGAACTGGGAAATAACTAAGTCCCTGCTGCTTCCATTCCTTCTCAGAACGATCATAAGGTTCTCCTTGTCTTCACTTTCACTCTCACCAGTCTCCATATTCAAAGGATCATCCTCATCATCTCCAGTATGATGCCATCACCAATCACTTTTCCCTCGCTAGCAGCATCCCAGAAAGACCAATCTGTTTGTGACAGCCTGGTCCACTTCTCTATCATCTCTGACATCTTATTGCCCTCCCATGCAATCACATAGATGTAACATTTGTCCTTTTACCTCTTCCCTGCCCAAAGCCATAAAAGTTCCTACAGTGTGAAGTATCTCATGTGTCTTTCAATCTTGTCTACGATATTATCTTAACAGTACTGTCTCCTCTACACTGGGAGACCAAACAAAGACTGGGTGATCGTTTTGCAAAACACCTTTGTTCAGTTCACAAGCACAATCTCAACCTTCTGATTGCTTACGATTTTATGATACCATCTTGCTCGCATTCTGTTCTAGGTCTGCTACAGTGCTCAAGTTAAACTGATAGAAGCTGATCAATTTCTGTAACTTAAAATACTCCATTTCGTTTTCCATTTACGCACTTTCAAGCCTGCTATTATTATCTACTCTGGACACATCTCGCTTTCTGCACAATTATTATCACTCGCATAGCCTTTCATTCTGTGACACCTATGATCTCTAATCTCCCTCAGCCTCTAACCTTCCATTTACCTTCCCATCAGTTACACTGACTTCTTCCACCTCTTTCTCCAGGATGAAACCCCTCACTTTTTCATCTCTCTCTCTTCAGTTCTGAAGACGAATCACTTGGGACTCGAAATGTTAATTCTGTATCCTTTTCCACAAATGCCTTCAGACCTGCTGTGTTTCTTCAGTAAAAGTTTCTGCTTTTATTTCAGTTTTCCAGCATCTGCAGTATTTTTTTTCATATTAGTGTATTATGGTTGCTTTGTTGTTTCAAAGTCTTACCAGCAACCAGAACAGAGATGCTCAGGAAAGCAGTTTGCGTTTGGTATCTGTAGTGCAAATGAGACTGCAGCAAGAGTATCAAATATTGTCATAAAGGACAAGTAAATTGCTGCTTCAGCTGGAAAGAGTGTGAAGTTCTGGAACTGCTGGAAGAGAAGAAGTATAGGAGTAGGTGTTACGTTTCCTGTATTTGCATAAGGAAGTGCCATGGAAAGGGGAACAGGTGTTAGAGTAAATTGAAGAATGAACATGTTGTTTTCAGAATTTTGGCTGGGTCAGGTGGTGTATAGTGGAGATGTGTTTGGTGTATTTAAAGGGTGTATTTAAAGGGTGTAAATTTAAGAAGGCTAAAATTCAAAGTTCAGAAATGTTGCTTACTCTGAATGAATTTATGTGAAGAAAATAAATCATTGAGGCAGAACATGAACTATTGTCTGTTTGGGTTTGAGACAGCACGATTTATAATTACAAACACAAGGTTACACTCGGTGGGGTGGGGACAACCAAAGTGCAGTTTACTATCCATTTCCTTCCGAGAAGCTACAACATAAAATGCTAATTATAGATGTCAGACAAACAGAACAATAACAAAAATGTATTACTCCCAGCTATAATGTGTTCAGTAACAATAATATGCAAGTACAACTTAATATAAATCACATTTGTAGCTTAACCATCATCACAATTGACCAGAGAAGTTGCTTCATGAATACTAATTATAAGTGAAACTTTAATAAGCCTTCCTATATATGTGGTTCTTACTTGTTAAATTTTTGGTGGTTTAATTTACACTTCTGTAAGTAGCACTACTTTTACATGAACCGTAATACTGTATTTGGTGCTAACTTGTGTACAACACTAGAAATAGAAGTGTCTAAGCACTAGAATTTTGATCAAACACAATAGCATACTTTTAATTAGTAAACACCTCCAGGCTCATCCTAACTTTGGGAAATTCAGAACACTTGAATTTTGGTAAATTTACCTTTTTATTAAAATTTCAACCGAGTTATGCTTGGTGTAGGATTTCACCAAAGTTCAGATCTTTCCATTGTCCCTCTGTTTCACTGTTTGTTCAATCTAAACAGAAACAGAAGGTATAGAAAAATTCAGTTAATTAATTTAAAGTGCTATTGTTTCTTTATGAAATTTTAGTGGATTAACTATGATTATGGAAACCAGCTCTAAAAGCTGTGCAATCCTCAATAAAATATAGTTAATTATTAGAAATGGATGCACAAGGAACATTGGGCATATAGAGAAGGCAATTGGCATCTTTTTTCTCAGTTCAAATAGAATGAAGCCCAAAGTCATTTTTCAAGCTTCTTTTACATCTGCATACCCACCAGCTATTCCCCTTTAGCTATTCATACAAGCTACATCTTGTAAATGTTCTCCATGTCTTTCATTTCTCTCACTTGGTGTTAGCCATAGCAAGTAATAGCACTTTTCCTGAGTTGAAAGATTGTGGTTTCAATAACCCAATTTTGGGACACATACACACCAACTGAGATGTAAAACCATCTTTGATGGATATGTTTTTTAAAATCCCTTGCATTATTCAATGAAAGTGACGTTGATTTGGGCTTTTATCAGAGAATCCCTATTGTATGGAAACAGGCCATTTGGCCCAAAGGGTTCACACTGACCCTCTGAAGAGTATCCCAGTCAGACCCATTCTGCTACTTTAATACTCTATATTTTTACTCCTGACTAATACATCTAACCTACACATCCCTGAACACTATGGGCAATTTAACATGGCCAATTCACCTAACCTGCACATCTTTGGACTGTAGTAGGAAACTGGAGCACCCAGAGGAAACCCACGCAAACATGGGAAGAATATGCAAAGTCCACACAGACAGTTGCCCGAGGCTGGAAGCGGCAGTGCTAACTACTGAGCCACCTTGCCATCCCTGGGCTAGATTTTATGGGGTGACGTTCCCCATCTCTCACTAATAAATTAGTCTGGAGCTCACCCATGAAAAAGCCAACTGTCCTGCAGCCACTTTATATTTGACAGTGTATTAATTTGCTCAAGGTGAGACTTTCCCCTTCAACCCCATACCTGGAGATGACATCCAAGATCCAATTAGATTGCCTGGTGGCTCTGTAGTCCCAGCGGTGTAAGGTTTGAACAATGACCACTGCTGGGACGACAAGCAGAACCCAAAAACAAGGAGGAAATAGAAGCAGTCTGACGGCAATTCAGGGTTATTTGCCAGAACTGGTTGTCTGGCCCTAGTGAGTGGATTGAGGTAGATTGGAGAACTTTGTCTGAGAGACTGTGGAGGAGGGTTTAAGAGGGATAAGATGATGTAGGTAAATGCTTCTGATAAGCACGGGAGACTTCCCAAAAAATCTTCTGGGGAGTCTCCCCTTTATTGTCTGACAACCAGAAAAATGTCCTGATGAAGGGCTTACACCTGAAATATCAATTCTCTTGCTTTTCGGATGCTGCCTGACCTGCTGTGTGTTTCCAGCGCCACACTTTTCGACCCAGAAAAAGTGCCAGAATATTCATTTCACCTGGGCCACCTGCATTCTGATGCTAAATAATGTTTCTGTTCCATCCAGTGGTGCTGACTGCACTTTAATACTATACCTCAAGCTGCACCAGTAACTCTCATTGTAATGGTGCAGCAAGGACTCTGTGTATTCAGGGACACGCACCCAGCTCACCTAGGCTGTATATCTGATCTCTTTTGCTTGCTGTCATTGCACTCACTCGCTCTGAGCCTAACTGGATGCTCATGGCATCTCTGCCTTGTACTGCTGTGTGAAATAACTCCACAAAGGCTGGTATCCTATCACAATGTCACCCTTTATTTACACGTGTAAAGTACATGACACTGATCCGGTTAGCTCAGAGTTGGCACTTAGAGTGAGCAGAACCCCTGACACTCCTGTTTATATCTATATGTTAAACCATCTTTGATGGATATATTTTTTAAAATCCCTTGCATTATTCAATGAAAGTGACGCTGACCTGGGCTTTTGTCAGAGAATCCCTACTGTATGAAAACAAGCCATTTGGCCCAATGGGCCTACACTGACACTCTGAAGAGTAACCCAGGTTAACAGTCACAATCAGGAAGTCATATTCTATGAAGTCCACTTGGCCAACGCCATTCCAATCACTAGACACCTTCCCCTCTAAGTCCTGGGATGTCAGCCTGTTCTTTTTCCTACAGCAGGGTAAAAACAATGAATGCAAATGCTGGAAACCAGATTCTGGAGTAGAGTGGTGCTGTAAATGCACAGCAGTTCAGACAGCATCCGAGGAGCAGTAAAATTGACGTTTTGAGCAAAAGCCCTTCATCAGGAATACAGGCAGAGTGCCTGAAGGGTGGAGAGATAAATGAGAGGAGGGTGGGGGTGGGGAGAAAGTAGCATAGAGTACAATAGGTGAGTGGGGATGAAGGTGATAGGTCAGGGAGGAGAGGGTGGAGTGGATAGGTGGAAAAGAAGATAGGCAGGTAGGAC
>NC_057735.1:37492313-37533865 GCF_004010195.1 Chiloscyllium plagiosum | reverse complement strand
AGGAGACTGCATCGGGAGCAACGGATACAATAAATGATATTGGTGGATGTGCAGGTAAAACTTTGATGGATGTGGAAGGCTCCTTTAGGGCCTTGGATGGAGGTGAGGGAGGAGGTGTGGGCGCAGGTTTTGCAATTCCTGCGGTGGCAGGGGAAGGTGCCAGGACTGGAGGGTGGGTTGTTGGGGTGCGTGGACCTGACCAGGTAGTCACGGCTACAGCTTTCCTACAGCTTCTTCTGGTGCATCTTCACACTGGGTTCAGTTCTTCTGACTCTGCCTTGTATATTGGTGGCATATACTGGACCGTAGCTCACCTCTTGCGCCCAGAGAATCTCAGAAGAAATTCATCATCTTCTTCAGGCAGTAATGGCATCGAGGCTGCCATACCTCTTGTCCTCAGAGGTTTCTTTGACGCAAGGGGAACGGGGAGAGCCCTTGGGTTCTGACAGGCTTGCTGGATGTTCTGAGGGGCTGGGTATGGTTTGCTCCTGCCCTGTTTGAATAGCTTGCAGCTTTCATGTGGTCCACCTCACCTACCTGAATTTTGTACGTCAGAGGACGTGACCTTGCGTTGACCATGCCTCTTACCCATGCAGGGTCATTCCCGTGGTTCCTATGCTAAACTTCATCCCCTGAAGTAAACTGCCTTTCTTGCTTAGAGGCGTCTTGTGTCCAGCATTGGCATTTCTGCTGCCGTTTCACCCTGCCCCCTACATCTGGGAAGATCAGATTTAACCAGGTGCGGAGTCTTCTCCCCATTAGCAACTCTGCTGGAGCGATCCCGATAAGTGCGTGAGGTGGGGTCCTATAATCAAACAGGGACTAGGACAGTTTGTTATTGAGTGAAGCTGTAGGCTGTTCCTTTAAGTGTGCCTTCAAAGTTTGTACTGCTCTCTCTGCCAAGCCATTGGTGTGGAGCTGTCCTTACATGCCAATTGCCATTTGACTTCAGGAAATACTTGAATTTCCTGCTAGTAAATGATGGCCCCTTGTCTGTGACCAACACTTCGGGGAGCATTGCGAAAGATGCTTGTAGCTTTTCAATCATCGTCCATGGCCAACCTTGTTCTGATCACTTCATCCCTACCCTTTTAAGTCCTGGGATGTAGGCCCTTTCATTTCCCTGTAGCGTCTCCTGTGGTGTTTTCACACCAGGTCTGGCTCCTCCAACTCTGCCTCTGATATGCTGTGCTTTTTTTTGCATTTTAGTTCCTTATCCAGAGACACCAGGCTCATTTTACTGCTGTCTTGTACACCATTTGCTGCAGACATTAAGTTAGTCCTTGTTGTTAGTAGTGCTCAGTCAAGTCAAGGGGGATAGTCTTCACTATGGGTTCATGGCACCGTAGGTCAAAGTCAGCCTCTGATATCGGGCAGCCAAGACTGCAGTAACCCGGATGGCAACCTCAGATCAAGTGGCATGGTCTGGTGTTGTGGCTTCACTGCTGTTCCTGAAAGAAGTACCCCTCAAGACTACCCTTTTCAAGGGGACCTCCAGGATGCTGTGAATTTCAGAATGAGGCAGTTTTAAGAAATTATGTCAGAGAAAAAAAACCTATTGGAAATGGTGACCATTTTAAAGAAGTTTGAAAGGTGGGGGGTGGGAAACTTGGGTTAGAAATGGTAGAAGCTTAAATAAGGGTAATTACAGCAAATGAGTTGGCTACAGTGGACTCTGAAGGGGTTTAGCAGCAAAGACAGTTGAGGAACAATGGCAGACATTTGAGAAAATAGTTCATGGCTCACAGTAAAAACAAATTCCAGAGAGGAAGAAGGATTATACGAAAGATCTCACCTAGCTATGGTCAACCAGGAAAGTAATCAACAGCATCAGAGTGCAGGAATAAACATACAATTGGCAAAGTGCATTGGTACACTAGAGGTTTGATAAAGTTTTAAAAATCAACAAAATACAAATCAAAAAAAAGAGAAAATAAAATTTTACAGTAAACTTGGAAGTAATATCAAGACAGACAGAAAGAGCTTATTTAAATAAAAGAGTGAAGCCAAAATGAACACTGGCCTTTTACAGAATGGGGCTGGGAAAATAATAAGGGGGAACCAGGAAATGGCAGAGAATATGAATAAATACTTTGAATCGCATCACAGTAGAATACACAAATAGCATAGTTACTCAATGTTCAAGGGGCAAAAGGAGGAAAGGAAATCAATGTAATAATCATCACTAGAGAAAACGTGCTAATGGGCCTAAAGACTATATGGTCCCCCTGAACCTGACAGGATGCATCCTAAGGTAACAAAGTAAATATCTACAGGGATAACGGATGCACTAGTAGTAATTTTCCTGGAATCCTTGGATTCTGGAAAAGTCCCAGAGGATTGGAAAACTGACAATGTAACACCCTTACTTAAAAAAGGAAGGAGACAAAAAACAGGTTATGATAGGCCAGAATGGCTTCACATCTGTTATTGGGAAAATAATAGAATATAGAACGTTTGGATTAAGGGGAGCATTTTCAAGATGGCAACCTATAACCAACTGAATGCCACACGGATCAATGATCCAGCCATTATTATTTACAACAGATACTAATGACTTGAATGACAGACTTGAGTGTGGATTTGAGGAAAATAAATCCCGCTTGGCTACGAAACTGACGCTGCTAATTGCCACGCATAAAACAGACTGCCTCTGCCGGGCTGAACGGCCTCTTTCAGGATGTCGTGACGTCACATATGGCAGGGCCCGCCCACTGTGGCGTCATGGCGCGTGAGAGTGGCGCGAGGCGGTCACGCCGCGTGACGTCAGTGGCGCTGTCACCGCTCGAGCCGCTGCGCACGTAAACATTAACGGAGAGAACTTTGAGGCGCTTCAAAAAGTGGGCGAGCAACTGCTGCCGGGCGAGCGAGGGAGAAACCGACTGATGAAATGTTGCGAGTGAGTTCCGCCAACTTGAGGCTTTGTCTCTCCCTGTTCAGTGTTGACATGAAAAGATTCTCTCAAACAGGAAGGAGGATTGGCAAACTCACCGGACAGCCCGGTGGGTGCCTGCGCCGGAAGGCCCGCCTCTTGCCCACTCCGATTGGCCTTTGCTGTCAGATACCGGGCATCCCATTGCTTGATGGTGCTGTCAGCCAGGAATGTGCCCTTCCCCCCCCCCCCCGTGTTTGGGGTGTGTATGGATCGGAATCTGTTGCTGCTGAATCTGCAGCTGGGAACTTGGTGATGGGGGGGAAAGCAGCCTTCCCTGTTGTCCTCCCCTTCCCTGTTGTCCTCCCCTTCCCTGTTGTCCTCCCCTTCCCCAGATGTTGGGTTGGCCACTCCTAACTGTGAGGGCGCTACTCTCTCAAGTTTTGCGGCCGTCGCGGGTGCAGACTAGGGCAAGGTGAGAGCCTGGCCCCCGGCGGAGAAAGTGATCAACAGCGCCTGCAATTCCTAATTTTAATTTGCATTTGTTGTCTGGTCTAGTCCGGCCCCGCTGCCCAGCTCCCCTGCCCCTCGTCCACTTTTGTGTTAGGCTCCCCGCTTCCCCCCTCCCATTTCTTATTTGCTCTCTCTATCCCCTCAGCTATCCTCTCCTAACCTGTCTACACGCTATGTCTGCTCCCTTTGGTGACTTATCTGCCTCCCCTCGCTGCACCGTTGTACCCCTTTTCTTTCCCCTATTCTTGCCCTCTTCTGTATAGCATAAAATCGACAAACTGAAAGCCCTCCTCTCCTAGTTTAGCCAGATTAGCGTAGTAGTAAAGCATAAAACATTGACATTTAAATAACTGTGCAATTTAACATCAAGGTAAAAACAGATGATGACAACCAGATTCTGGATTAGTGGTGCTGGAAGAGCACAGCAGTCCAGGCAGCGTACGAGGAGCAGTAAAATCGACGTTTCGGGCAAAATCCCTTCATCAGGAATAAAGGCAGAGAGCCTGAAGGGTGGAGAGATAAGCTGGAGGAGGGTGGAGGTGGGGAGAAAGTAGCATAGGTAAGTGGGGGAGGGGGATGAAGATGATAGGTCAGGGAGGAGGGTGGAGTGGATCACTCTACTTGGTATTCCTTTGAACTGTTTGTAGTAGGTCCCAAGGTAGGTTTTCATACTTGGTTTAATGTAGTTTTATTCTAGAAGTTGGACATAACAGCAAAGTTTGTGATCTCTGAATTAGTGGGAGCTGACAAGTATATTATGAAACAATAAGTTGTTTTGAACCAAAGTTATATACACTAACAGTCCTTCATAGCATGGAGCCCTACAGTAGAGAAAGGGGATGTAAGAAATAAAAGTGAAATCAGTCCATATTTAAAGGAGTAGAAAGGGAAGGTGAAAGATTAAGGAGAAACAACACTGACAGAGAAAAGGTAAGTCCCTGGTTGACTAGGAGCTTTCTTCTTGTTGTCACATCTTTACCCTTTCTCAACTGCTTTGCTTCTTTGATGTGGAGGTGCTGGTGTTGGACTGAAGTGGGCAAAGTTAAAAATTACACAACACCAGGTTATAGTCCAGCTGGTCAGACAGCATCCGAGGAGCAGAAGAATCAATGTTTCGGGCATAAGCCCTTCATCAGGAATGAGTCTTATTCCTGATGAAGGGCTTGTGCCTGAAATGTCGGTTCTCCTGCTCATCGGATGCTGCCTGACTGACTATGCTTTTCCAGCATTCCATTCAACTCTGATCTCCAGCATCTGAAGTCTTCAGTTTCTCCTACCAGGTTATAGTCGAACAGGTTTATTTGGAAGTACTAGCTTTCAGAATGCTGCTCCTTCAGGTAACTAGTGGGGTTGGATCATAAGACACAGAATTTATAGTAAAAGGTCACAGTGTCATGCAATTAAAATGATGTATTGAACAAACCTAGATTGCTGTTAAGTCTTCAGTGGTCATGGACATTTGGCCTCGGATCTTTGGGTGACCAATCTCCAAGGTGGACGTCGGGATATGCAACAATGCAGAGTGGCTGAGCAGAAGCTGATAGCTAAGTTCGGTACCAGGACCATTGGTTCATGTCACACTTCAGATGACCCCACTACACTATACAATCTCTCTCACTCTCTCGCGCATACATACATTCTTACATACTCTCACACTCACGCAGACTCTCAGACGCATACACGTACACCTCCCACATTCACACCCAGCATACATCCTCTCACAGGCTTATACTCCATCACACTCAAGCACACACTCCCAAGCACATGCAAGCACACGCTCTCTCGTGTGCATTCATTCTCACCTGCATGCATGCACATATGAGTCCATGGAGTGAATTTGTATTTGCAGATACATTCTATTTTTGTTCAAAAAGCACACAACCTATAGGCCGTCAATCCATATAACATTTTATAAATTCCTACTTTAGAAATAGAACCAGTCTGACTCAAGATTGGGATATTGACAGACTCAAACCTCACACCTTTAATAAATTGCCTGAGTTGAGATAACTTAAGGTTTTATAAAAAAGGCACGTCGAATGTGTCTTAAAAGGAGTTCTGAGATTTACGTATTAATGAACTAAAACTTGCAACCCACTCGCAAAAATGAAAGCCTCAACAGCTGTCTAGGTTTGTATAATATATCATTTTAATTGTATGATACTGTGATCTTTTGCTATAAATTCTGTGTTTTATGATCCTGCCCCACTAGTGACCTGATGGAGCAGCACCCTGAAAGCTAGTAGTTCCCAGTAAACCTGTTGTTTTTCTGAAACCAGGCTGGCTGTTCGGTTGGTAACAAGAACACACTTTGAACTATTCTGGTATCCAGTGACTAACATTCATATAGTTGTTGCAGTCACAATTTTTAAAGTCAAATTAAGGCTGTCCAAATTTTTACGAATATGTAAGTAACTTTTATAGTTGATTAATTGCTAAAGTGCAGATATTATTAAATATATTAGTGATTTTTAAATGCAGTTGAATTGCATTTGTGATTTGTTTTTTTTAAACAGATACATAATGTAAAGAATGTGCAGTTAGAATCAACTAGCTAAACTGAGCTATTTTATTCTGTGCAATGATATTTTCAGATAAATAAAGTCTAATTTGGCTACTATATGATATTCTTGTTGCCCTTCTATATTGTCAGGGCAGAAAACCTCAGAAAACAGACCATTTCCTTCCCTTGTGGGAGTACTGATTATCTTTAATCCATTACCAAGGTAGCCTTGAATGAGTGCATTTGTAGTTGTGCATCATGCATGTAATATTAAAGATTATGAAAATAAGATGAAGGGTGGTACAAACATCACTTAGCGTTCATTAAATTGCAACCAGAAGATCGACAGTATGCTTCCTTTGCCACTGTGTGCATTGCAAGAGATCTTGCTGTGGTAACAAGGAGGCCAAATAATATATATTTTTACAGTGGAAATTGTTTTGTAGTGCAGAGGTGAACACAAAAGGTGGTAACTTCAAAAATATCTTTGCAATTCCTCTTTGCAGAAAATGTGTTAAATTGGTACTGATATTGATTGTCAGTTGGTATAAGTTTGTTTGAAATTGACTTGCAAGTGACAGATTTTAAGATAAATGAAATGGGAAAAGATGCTGGCAAGCCAAGAAGCAGAGACTAAAGAGATTGCTTGGGAAATGGGGCAACAATTTTGTTGAAAGAATCCTGTTCTTTTTTTTAAAACAAAGGTGTATAAGTGTAATTCATGTGCCTTTTCCTTTAGAAAGCTGCCTTTGACCGTTCATTCATTGCACCAAAGTGAGTTTGGTATGGGCAATTAGAAATCATAATGGGTATAGAATTTCAATTCACTCAATCCTTTTAAAATACTGAACTTTCAAACCTGTTTGTATCAGTATTATTTTAATTTGATAGTGAGATTCAGATTTTTGGTTTTATTCGCACTTTCTGCTTTAAATAGCAGTGCTTCGCCCGGAGGTCCATTGAAGATGTTACCTAGTAGGGTGACGAAACATCTGGAAATGAACCTTCCAGCTCAGCGAGCAAACCTACATCCAGAAGCTCAACCTGAGCTACAAATCTTCTCAACTCACTAAAATAACTTCAAATTTTAACTGGGGTGCATGGGTTCCAAGGAGAGCAGAGCTTGCCACCTGAAAGACCGTGACACATCAATGGCAGTTGAATGGTTACTGGAGGATGGAAGCCATTGTGTTAAGCAATATTTTCAAATGAGTTTTTTTTTTAAAGAAAAATTCGGGTAAGGGAATGAAATGCTCCCAATTTTACTTCATTTATTGCAGGCAATTTTGAGAGATTTTGAACCTTGAGAGATCTAATTCTGAGATGATGTAGTTGGAGAGAAGAGTAGGGGTGAGTGCCAGATGCAGCTACATGGAATGGGCCTGCAGTAGACAGAAGAACAGCAATCTCATGGTAGTGCAAGGCAGTGCAGATGAGGGGTTTGCACAGGACTAAGAATGCAGGCTGTTGTTGGTAGGAGACACTATCCAGGTGAAAAGTGTAGCAAACTCTTTGGATGTTAGAAATACCATTGAGTTAACCTATGGTCCAGCTTATAATTACTGTGCCTACAACTGTGGATCTGATGCTGGAGATTTTGCAGCAATTAACTACTTCCTGATTCTCAAATTTATATACTATCTTCAAAGTATAAGTTGAGGTGTGCTGGAATTTCCACTTTCCTAAATGTGCAGTTCCAAAAATGTTCACGGAACTTGGACCATCTAAGACAGATGAGCCTAATTGATTGGCAGCCAATCCATTATCTTCAACTTTGACACCATCTCCCACTGATGTACATCACCAGCAGCACTGTGTATGCAAGGCATACTGCAGCAACTTGTCAAGCATCCTTTAACAGCACTTTCCAAATCTGAAATCTCTTCTGTTTAAGAGAATAAGGACAGAACATGCAAGCGAATACTATAATATGCAAATTCTCATCTTGCTATTCCTTCACTGCCACTGATCAAAATCTTGAACTCTCTTCCAATGAGTGTACTTACACCAGGTGAACTGTAATGGCTCAAAAAAAAACGGCTCACCATCTTGTTCTCAAAGTAACTGGACATGGACAGCAAATTCTGGCCTTGCCAGTGATGCTGTCATCACAGAGAGAGATTCTGTTTCATGAAAATGTCAGAACACTTGTGCCTCCAAAGATTCATTCTTTGCTGTTAGGCAGTTAACAAACCCATTTGGAGTGTTCAAGGAAAAGTTGTGTGTAGTGATGAAGGTAACTGTGGTGCTTAATGTTTTAGTTTCAAGGCTCGATTGAGGTGTCTTCTGGAAATATTTGTAGGATATTTCAGGCAGTTGCTCATTGCTGCATCAATCATGGGACATCCCATGCAACCGATGGCAGGACAAGACATAAGTAATCATAGCAGTCAGGTCAGTAAGGCCAAGAGATCTGCATTCCTGGTGGGAACACCTTCATTGAGGGGTCACTGGACATTGGTGCTATCTAATTACATTCAGCTGTTCATGCTTGACCTCTCTTGTTCTGTATCCTGTCTATTGCCCTCCTTTTGTGTGGCTGGCAGGAAGACTGCTAAGTTGCCTTTAAATGTGATGCATGTACTGGACCTGCCAAACTTTGCTCCCACCAATGGCCATTATGAGCCATATTGCACCCAATGTTTGTACAGTCTGTTTTGTAGATATTCAGCCTGAAGCCTCCAAAAATATTTTAAATTCCTTTGCCCCAAAAAAATGCAGTTCGTGGTCAACATGTAGAAGCTAGTGTTTGTAACAGTTTGCATCCTGTTAAAAGTTCAGTACCAAATTTCAACTGCTCTACAGTTTGGCTTCAATTAGATAGATCCTCTAGCCTGAACAATACTGAGAGGAGAATCGTTTTGCCTAATAACGAAGTGTGAAATAAGATGATACGTAGTTTTGTAAATTACCAGAAGCAAATGTTTAGGAGATCAAAAATTTAAGCAACCGTATTAAAGTATTTTAAATAAGAAAGGGAAATGAGGTCATTATAAGAGGGTTAAGTCTTTTGACTTATAAATGTTTGTAAGATATTAGTTTCAGGAGAATGGATAAAATTTCTAAGTAAACGGAATGATTGTTGCCCCCTTACCGGAGCTGTGAACAGTATAATCATAATTATTCGAAAACAGGTGTACCTATTGTTTCATCCTGCTAAATATGCTTATGAGATAAAAT
The DNA here is from genome assembly GCF_004010195.1 of Chiloscyllium plagiosum. Lineage (NCBI taxonomy): Eukaryota > Metazoa > Chordata > Chondrichthyes > Orectolobiformes > Hemiscylliidae > Chiloscyllium > Chiloscyllium plagiosum. Next base: position 37,524,797 of record NC_057735.1, on the reverse strand, counting down.
TATAATAGTTGCTATTTGTTGTTGTATAATTGGGTGTTCATTACTGGTTTGTGGAAGTATTTACATTATAGGTTGCTCTTTTATGGTGATACAAATAGTTACTATGCTGAATGTGGAAATAAGGGTTCTGTTCCATTTAGCACTATGTCTCGGTCTTGGCGATCATTATGTGCTTGAAATTTTACCAGACTAAGTCAAATGGGAAGTTAAATTCTACAAACACTGAGATGATTCTTGAACTGGATCCAGTAACTCAATTCATAGAACAGTTTCAGTTGTATTCCTGTACCAAAGCTCTTTGAGCTTGAGTGCACAGAGATCTTTGGTGAGCTATTATTTTGTGAAATTGGTCGGCACAACATCGTGGGCTGAAGGGCCTGTTCTGTGCTGTACTGTTCTATGTTCTAAATTGACTTGAAATTGCCAGGTTAGTTGTTAAGGTAGGAAGTCCTGCTGTAGTTTCAGCAAGATACAAAACACTGTTTAAAATTGATATTGAAAGGGTATTTCAAGATAGCTCTTGTTGAAACGTGTTGCATAAACATTTTGGAAATAGTTTTAAATAGCTGAATATAAGTATGAAATTATTTATATACGGTCACATTTGGGAAAATTAAACTTTTGATTTTCTTCCTTTTAACTGAGATGGAAGCGTGCTTAAATTTGTTTTTAACAATTCCATTGATATAAAACTGTTCTCTTTGTATAAAGACCGAAGTACATTTTACGTGAGAAATGTCGCAACGTATGCAAATGTGCCACCCTGAATCTGAGCCTACTTTATCCAAGGCTGAACCTGAATTTTCCAATGTCTAGATTAGAAAATTTTGATTCACTCCTAGTTTTCCAGAACCAAAAAGAATGCCTTATACCACCAGCAATGTTTTATCATTTACTAAGGTTGATACCCAGCTGCACTAGATAGATTAAATGAGTAGAGGTTTGGTGTGTTGTAGGATCTAACATTATTATACATGTACAAGTGCTAAATCTTACACTTCTGTTCCACAGAGCAAGTGAATTTGGGCTTCTGAGCTTAATAGATATTTTATAACCTATCTCTTTTCTATAATAAAACTATAAACAAATATTTAAAAATCTGTTTCATGTTTAGAGATTTTTTAAAATTCGTGATTTTAAAAAAAGAGATTTTATAATATATTAAGCTCAGAAGCTTGAATTTACTTGTTCTGTGGAGCACTAGTATTGGTTTTAACAATATTATCGTCTAATATTGAGTAAAACATCAAATCGTTATGATAAGCTTTCAAGCCACTAATCATAATTTAATTGATTCAGAAGGTCACAATGTAATTAATGCAGTAGTAAACCTTCCTTGTAGCCTTTTTAACACTTGTGTGTTTTTATTGTTCGTGAATATGTACAATGTATAACCCCCTTAAGGGTTAAGGCTGAGATCTCCTTACAGGCAGAAAATATTTGCAGTCTATCTTATGACTTCTTGCAATATGTAGTTGTGTAAATAAACCCTCCAATGCCTTTGCCAAAACACATGTCACTGAAATGTAAAGCAGTAGTGCTTCAGTAAGTGTTTTTGATTTGTTTGATAAACATGCCTTTTAAGTTATTAGTGAATTTGAATCTTGCTCTTCCAGCTAGAAGATGCTGTGTGGTACTTGCAAGAGAAAAATGTTCAAAAATTGTAAAAGATATTACTCTGGGTCCTGGGGGGGATAAACATCTGGCTATGAATTCAGCTGAGTTTTGAGGTTCACTCTTAGCCTTTGTAGAGGTAGTTGATCCTGTCACAGAAACTACAGAGGAGACTTGATTATCCGAATACCAATTATCTGAAAATCGGATTATCCCAAGGAGATCTTGAGGTCCCGGTAGCAACATTACATCAAAGACGTGTTTTCAGCAGTGATTGCGTCTTTTGTTTACAGTGATTTAAACAGGCTCCGTCTCTAAATGACTGACCTCCCGCCCTCTCTCTCCCCACAGTTTCCCTGGAGTTCTACAGAGGGGTGTATCCTACCCCCCCCCCCCCAGGAATAATCTTTCCGACATTGTCCTATACAGGGCAAACATGGAACCTGTCAAAAATTTGCAGTTACAAGTTGTGTGTGTGTGTGTGCACACGCTTTTTGGAGACTTACCCTACTTATAATGCCTTTAATGTAACAATGTTCCAAGGCACTCCCAAGTATGACACTGCGCCATATTAGGAGAGAGAATTAAAACAACTTGTTTTTAAGGTGTTTATTGAAAGAGGAAGGTTAGCTAGAGAATTCTAAAGCTTCAAACATAAAAATTGAAGGCTCAGCCTTCAATGGTGGAGCAATTAAAATCGTATGCTCAAACACACCAAATTAGATAAGCATATATCTTTTGGAAAAAAATAAAAAAAATTGAGGAGTTTGCAGGGATAGGGTTATGGGGGGATTTGAAAACCAAGAGAATTTTTAATATCAAGATATTGCTTGACTGGAAGCCATTCTAAGTAGGTGAGCACAGGAATTAGAGGAATGCTGGTGGCACTCTTGTGCTTTGAGGTAATCACTGTAAGTTGTCACTCTCAAAGACAAGAACAAAGAAAATTACAGCAGTATTCCAAATGTGGCTGAACCAAAGTCCTGTACAACTGTAACATGACCTGCCAGTTCTTGTACTCAGTACCCTGTCCGATGAAGAAAAGCATGCCGTATGCCTTCTTGACCACTCTATCAATCTATCTTCAAACGATTTAAGAATGTTGGGATCACATCCCTGTAAATAGAAATGTTAACCTCAGATCCTGGACCTCCGTACTCTTTTCCATGACTGGCACATTGGAAGTTGTGATAAAATTAGTCATGTTGAGAACATTGAGAGACTTTGGGTGTCATTCAGAAGATAAGTCAAAATGTTGGAAAGCCTGCACAACCCTCCAAGCAACTCATCTACCAGAGTCTTTTAGTACCATCTTGCCTGCACATGGCAAACTCTGCAGATCACACATTAGAATTATCAGCCATCTCAGAACCCATTGAACTGGACTGGATGCGTCATCCTTGATCCCGAGGAACTGCCTATCAAGAAAATAGTAAGGGACTGGGACTTGATGTGAATTGAGACATGGCATAGAGTTCAGTTGATCTTTGATGTATTGAATGTCAAATGAGAGAAAAGACAAGTCTATGGAAGAAATTGCTGCTCATCCAGTACTGATTGGATAAGCAACCTGACAACAGCAGTAGAGGAGTTGAAAGAGATAATGATGAGTTGGAGCTGGGTGTTATCAGTATACACATGAAAGTTACTGCCATGCCTTCAAAAAGAATACTGAAGAAATTCCATTCTGGCAGCATCTGTAGAGGGAGAAACAGTCAATGTTTCGAGTCAAGTACAACTTCAGGAAAGGCCAGCATTTGTGGCTGATCCTAATTACATTTTGAACTGAAGTGTGTTGGGGGATCTAAGACTCAATCACGTTGCTATGGTTCTGGAATCATATTTAGGCCAGACAGGTTAACGAGCAGATTTCATCCTCTGAAGGACTGCGAGTTTTGTTTTAAAACAATAATCAGTAGTTTCATGGCTATTATTACTGAGGTTAGCTTTCAATTCCAGATTTATTAGTGAATTTTAATTCCATCAGGTGCTGTTGTGGGAATTGAATGCATTTCCTGAGAGCAATTGGCCTGAGGTTGTAGATTCAGTGTCACAGGCTCCAGACAAGTTGAGCAGGATGAGGAAGGAAAGTTTCCTTTTCTTTTAGTGACATAGGATGTCAATTGTAATTTTGAGAGCACTTTTTTTGGTATTGTGGCAGGGAAGAAAACCTAAGGGGAAGTTCCAGAAAAGGTGGGAAGTTATTTTGGGAGCTGATAACATATTCAAGGACTCTGGAGAGATCAGAGATAAGATGGTAATTTTCAAAGATGGTGGGGTTAAGGGTTTTCTTTTCCTTGAGGTAAAGGGTGACAATGGCAGATTGAAAGAGGGACCATATTAGATTAGATTATATTACTTAGTGTGGAAACAGGCCCTTCGGCCCAACAAGTCCACACCGACCCGCCGAAGTGTGACCCACCCATTCCCTACATTTACCCCTTTACCTAACACTACGTGCGATTTAGCATGGCCAATTCACCTGACCTGCACATCTTTGGACTGTGGGAGGAAACCGGAGCACCCGGAAGAAACCCACGCAGACACTGGGAGAATGTGCAAACTACACACAGTCAGTCGCATGAGTCAGGAATTGAACCCGGGTCTCTGGCGCTGTGAGGCTGCAGTGCTAACCACTGTGCCACCGTGCCGTGCTATATATCCTTGTATACAAAATTCTGAGATGTTGATAAGATGTTCCCTTTAGCAGAGAAACCTAACTGCGATGTAGTCAGAGTCCCCTTATTCTGTAACTATCTGCAGAGAAGAAATTCCTTTACATCTCCATTTTAAATGGATGCCTGTTTGGAATTCACTATCCTAAGAAGTTAATGCTAGATCAATGAAGTAATTTAAAGAGGAGGTAGATTCTGAAATGTTGAGGGCCGTGCGGAGCTGGTCCAAAAGAGTTGAGGTCAGGGAAGATTAGCCATGGTATTCAGGAGTGGCAGGGTAGGCTTGGGGTCTGAGTAGCCGACTCATTCATTTCTTGTGTGCTTATGGGTCATGAAATCCGTGGAATTATTTTCTCCGGTTTCAGTTACCCGTGGATTACTGCGCACCAAATATATTATAGGGAACCAGGGACCAGGAGGCTGCTGGGAAGGTACTTTTTTTTTCCGTGATTTAATATGATTAGGATCAAGGAACAGCAGAGAGTCTTGAAGTTAAGATGAATTTGGAGAGAGCATGAAGTGAGGTCATACAGAAACTAGAGAAAGACCATTTAGTTTTGTCCAATATCTGTTAAGAGCAAAATTTTTCTAAATTGCTCTTTCTTGATCAATGCACCACAGTGGGCGGCACGGTGGCACAGTGGTTAGCACTGCTGCCTCACAGCGCCAGAGATCCGGGTTCAATTCCCGCCTCCGGCGACTGACTGTGTGGAGTTTGCACGTTCTCCCCGTGTCTGCGTGGGTTTCCTCCGGGTGCTCCGGTTTCCTCCCACAATCCAAAGATGTGCAGGTCAGGTGAATTGGCCATGCTAAATTGCCCGTAGTGTTAGGTAAGGGGTAAATGTAGGGGTATGGGTGGGTTGCGCTTCGGCGGGTCGGTGTGGACTTGTTGGGCCGAAGGGCCTGTTTCCACACTGTAAGTAATCTAATCTAATCTGTGATAGATTATTAAAAAAACCTTTCAACATTGAAAAAGTTTTAACTTTAAATGAGTGCAATGAGCAGTTGTCAAAAATACAAAAAAATCTGTTATTTGCTCACAGAAAAGATGGCAGCACAAGATAGATATTAAGAACAGATGTCATAACTTGGACCTCACCACACTGGTCACGAATGGGAGGTGAAACGTCACTGTCTATCAAACGCACTGTTGTCTGCCTCTGAAAGTTAGGATCTTAATATGGTAAGAGATCATAAGCTGACTGCTAACAGCAATGTTCCTCAGACTATACAGCATTCTCACAAATTGGATAATTTAATATGATTTGCCCAGGATTGTAAGATTATTGGCAATTCTCCTCTTAGTTAAGATTCAAAGTATTGTGAGGTGAAGATCTTGTTAATAGATGGGTGTATGTTCAGAGTTGGGTAGTCATAAAATTGGATTGTCTTTAGACAAAGCTCACTTCTTGTAAAGATTTCTGAGTGCCACAGAGTTGATATATGAAACTGACTGCAGACCACCAAACAAGTGAGGCAAGAGTGACAGTCCTTGACGTCAAAACTGCATTCAACAGTGTGGCATTAAGGAGCTCTAGAAAAACTGGGATCAATGGGTATCAAAGGACAGATCCCCTGCTGATTGGAGTCATACCTGGCATGTAGGTAAATGGTTGTGGCTATTGGAGGTCAGTTATCTCAGCTCTAGGACCACTCTGCAGGAGTTCCTCCATCTAGTGTCCTAGGCTGACCATCTTTAGCTACTTCATCAATGATTTTCCCTCCATTACAGGGTCACAAGTTGGGCGTTCATGGTGACTGTACAATGTTCAGCACCATTTGTGACTCGTCAGATAAGCCCATGTTCAAATACAACAAGTGTTGAGTTCTTTTTCTTGAGATTCTTACGCACTTGATGCAACTGCCAACTTCTGTGAACAGCCAAAATTTTAGTAAGTAAGCACAAACTGTGGAGGAACCCTTAACACTCTTCGCCATGCACGCAAAGCGTGTCAGGAGGTCTCCCTGAACAAAGGGACAGTCCTAACTTTATATAATATCTTTACATCACAGTCAGTAATGCCCACAAGACAATTCCCAGCCTTCCTGTACAGTCACATGCCACTCAAGACACAATGTCGTGATCACACATCATTTCCAGAAACAGTATAATGTAAATCACCCATTAACAGTCAAATCTGTTGTGAATCCTTTTTTTAAACTGCAAGGAGTAGTCAAAATTGCAACTGCAATGTTCTTATTGAGTTCTGAATAAGGGATGATAATGTAATTCTTTTACTCTGAATAACTTGGAAATGGCCATGCAAATGGCTCTGAATGGCAGGGGATGGGAATGTAAATTTCTTACAATCCGACTGTAAGACAGAGACATCTCACCCTAGCCCCGGGACATCCAATTTTCTGCAGGTCAGCAGAGCAAATGAACCCTTTAATATCTCACAAGCTCTGGACAATATCCACCATTGGGTGAGCAAGTGGCAAGTAACATTTGTGCCATACATGCCAGGCAATGACTATCTCCAATAAAGGACAATCTAACCAATGCCCCTTGGCATTCAATGGTGTTACAACCTCTGAATCCTTCAATATCAACATGCCATTCACCAGAAACTGAACTGGACTTGCTATATGAATGAAGTGGCTACAATAGGAGATCAGAGGCTAGGAATACTGCTTTTCATGTCAGCTTAAAGATGACTCATACCTAGGTGATAGATATGACATTTCTGAAGGATCTTGATAAGAGGCCTAGGCGATACTGTGTTAGTTATTGATAGTTGTTTTTATAACTTTTTCGTTTTTGCTCATCTCAGGTTTTTTGTAATTGTACTTTATTCTGTACTAATTTTGAAGTATTTGAACTAATTGTTAACGTCAACCATCCAACCTTTACAATGACAAGACTATAATTGAAGTCTTACACGAAGCACCTGAAGGTTTCATTGCTAATCAACAACAATATCAAATGATTTGGAATGTTACTTTGCTACAATTTATCATTTTGTTTAATTTTTCACACACACTGTTCCTCTCTCTCCAGGTAATCAAGCAATTTTGCTATACTCAATGTCCAATTGTATCGTCCATCAGCTGCTCTTTAGTCTCCTGAACTGGTCCATGAACATACAAATGTATGAAGTAGTAGCAAATGTAGACCATTTGTCCCCTCAAGCTTGCTCTGCCATCATGGATCATGGCGGATCTTTGTGTTTTAAATTATTCTTTCTTGTTTGCCCCCTATAAACCCAATAACAGTTGCCTAAGAAGAATCTATCCATGTCAGTCTTAGAAGTATTCACTGTCCCACTTCCATCATCTTCTGAGGCAGTGTGTTCCAAAGTTGGATAACCTCTGAGAAAAATCATTTTTCCTTCTCTTTCCTGAAAGTTAGTTTCCTCTTCACTCATAAGAGGAAACATCCTTCCTGCCTCTACCGTTCAGGATTTGTACACTTCCATCACCCCTCACTTTTCTAAATTCCATTCAAAGCAAACATAGCTATCCAACTTAACCTCATACAATCTATTCACTCTTGGTAATCCCCCACTGAAACCACCTCCAACACATTTACATTCTTGTTTAAATGAGGAAACCAAAACCAGCAACAGTATCCAAGAAGTGGTCTCACCAGTGCTCTGTTTAACTGAAGCATAATAACATCCTTACTTTGTTTAATTGCCGTCAGTAAAAGGCATTCCATTAGCCACCTTTGATCAAGTGTATTCCTACTTGCTAATCTTTCTTGTGACTTGTGCACTAGAACTTGTAAGTCCCCATGTCTTACATTTCTGTAGTAGTTTTTCCTCAATTTAAATAATACTCTGTTTTATTGATTTTTCCTGCGAAAGTGAACACCATCACATTTTCCCAAACTATATTCTTTCTACCAGATTATTGTCAATTAAGGAGCTTGTTGAACAACACCGGTTAAGTTGACTTTGTCACGTAGCTGCCTGTCTTTATTGTCTTCACCTGCAAATTTAGCTACTGTGCTTGCAGTTACCTCATCTAAATCTTTGATTTAAGTGGAAAAAGGATTCCTAAACTCCCGTCAGCGTATTTCTTTCTTAGACAATTAAGTTTCATTATAATCTTAAACTTCTTAATAGAACTCCTTTTAATTTTTAATTTCAATCGATAAACAGTACTTCAGGAATAAAAAGCCTACTTGCAGACTCCTAGTGGGTGGCACAATGGTTAGCACTGCTGCCTCACAGTGCCAGAGACCCGGGTTCAATTCCCGCCTCAGGCATCTGTCTGTGTGGAGTTAGCACATTCTCCCCGTGTCTGCGTGAGTTTCCTCTGGGTGCTCTGGTTTCCTCCCACAGTCCAAAAACAAATGTGCAGGTTAGATGAATTGGTCATGCTAAATTGCCCGTAGTGTTAGGTGAAGGGGCAAATGTCGGGGAATGGGTTTGGGTGCGTTGCTCTTCGGAGGGTCGGTGTGGACTTGTTGGGCCGAAGGGCCTGTTTCCACACTGTAAATAATCTAATCTAATCTGTAAGTAATCTGATCTCATTGTTTTAATTGCCTTGCTTTTGGGTTGAGAATCCAAAGTCGTTTTGAGAGGTCTGATCTCAAATTGCATGACTTATAGTAGTAATTTTTCTGAACTTCCTAATACTTAATTATCTAGAGCCTAAAACAGAAAATGCATGATCTATTTTTAATCAATCTTCTCAGCAATCTGATCACGCACCCCTGAAACAGGTGGTACTTAAACCCAGGCCTTCTGGAACAAAAGTAGGGATACTGCCACTGCACCACAAAAGCCCCAGAAAATGCGTGAACATAAATGGAGCACTTTGTGGGAAGCTATGGAGGTGATTCCTGGCCCCTTTGCTGAGATATCTAGTTCACCAATTACCACAGCTGAGGTGCCAGAAGACTCGAGATTAGCTGACATGGTGCCATTATTTAATAAAAGTTGTAAGGAAAATCCACTGAAGCGTGTCGAGACATCTCTGTGAACAGAGGAGCAGTCCTTCCTTTATTCAAAGTCTTTACATTACAGTCAGTAATGCCCACAAGACAACCCAGTCACTCCCTCATAGTCACATGTTCCTTAAGACCCTATATAGTGACCATGTCATTTCCAGAAACAATATAATGTAAAACATCCCTTAATGGCCAAATCTGTTATGAATTTTTTTTAAACTACAGGAAGTAGTCAAAATTCCAACTGCAATGTTCTTATTGATTTTGAATAGGATGATGATGCAAATATAAATTATCTCTGAATAATAGGAGACAGCCATGTAAATAACTGAGTGGCAAGGGATGGGAATCTAAATTCCTTACAATCTACCTGTAAGTCAGAAGCGTCCCACCCTAGCCTCGGGACATCCAATTTCCTGCAGGTCAGCAGGGCAAATTAACTCTTTAATATCATAATACAGAAATGTTGAGGTTAGTTATTGTTTACTCTCTGACTGCCATTGAATCAGGACAGAACTGAGAACTTTGTTTCTTGTACAGCTTGTTCTGCTACACGCGACAGTTGTGTTCCTCTGTAAAATCGTGCTGTGGAAGATCACTATAGAAAATCGCTATACCTGGTTAGTAGAAAGTTCGAGTTACCCAAACAGCAGCCGCAATTCATCAGTCATATTATCGCCAATTTGTGTTGATGAAACGTGTGGTATACCAGAACGACCTGTAAATCATTACCACAATGCACTCCTTTCTCCTGCTTAGCCCCACACAAACTGACCTGTTTGTTACAAGTTTCCTGTTTTTTAATAGTAACTAAGAGAACTAATATTTGGATTCTCCTATCACAGTAGCTGAGAGAGACTTCATAGAAATTCCTAATAGTGTAGGAAATGAATGACAAAACACATTCCACAAATGCATGTTCAAGACATTTTAGGTATATGACAAGTGATTTTTTTTTAATGCACTCTGTGACCAGATGGGCCACACACAATAATCAACTTATCATGGAGTTACAAAAGATGGGCAATGAATAAGCATGCTGGGAAATGGGAACCAGCCTTGACCAAAGTGAGTATGTTAATCCACATGCTGCAGAATCCAGACAGGCTGCAGCTACCGACAGACAGTTTGCAAACAAACCTGGTAGCTGCAGATCCTACAATATACATCTGAATTTGGGTTTGACTGGGACAATGGAATGTCGTCCCTGGGGCAATCTGAAACATCGAGGTATGCATCAGACATGGAGGTGCTTCGTACCCTTATTTGGAGAAAGTTGTGTGCACCCAACATCTCCAATAATAGACAGTTAAGGACCACCCTGCCATCAACGTGCCAACATCTGGTTGGGTCAGATTGGTCAGGGTGATCGAACCTGATCGACCCATTAGAAGATACTCCAGACCTTCCTAAAAGGGCGCTCAGACTGTGGAATATAAGAGTCACCGCAAAACCATGCTCAGTGCGGTAATTCAAGAATAATCACTGGAAGAGAAGACACCTCTGAAACCATCGGAAGAAGAGCCCCGGACGAAATCACTACATGGAGCCTGGCCGAGTTCTAGTGTGGCGGTACATGATCATCAAAATTAAATTGAAGCATGAGAGATTTGTAGTGTTTATTGCTAGTTCATAGTGTATTTGTTCTAATATTATTTGTCCAAAAACAAATTTACTATTATTATTTGTTAGATATAAGAGTTCAAACATGCTGTGTGGCAGGCGCAACAGCCCCTACAATCTAGATGCATTCAGTAGGAAATTCCAGTATGATGGTCATATGGTCTAGTCACCTGAAATTGTAGTCTGATGACTCATTGGAAAAGCGCACTATATCATGAAGAATTGGCTACATGGAGGAAAAGATTCTTCACTAATGCTTTTTTTGTTCTGGTTTTTTAATTCAGGTGAATTGTAGATTCCTACAATTAACTTGAGTGACCCTGAATTGGTGGAGTGTTGGTGGTAACATTTAATTAACTTCGTCCTGGTATGCTTTCCAATGATAGCCACAGAAATGTGCATCCAAGTTCATACTGAGTGAGAATGGAATTAGACCTGGGGTTGTGTTATTTTATGGTCAGCTTACAGAATGTTGTTTAGATTCAGATATAATTTTTAATAAACCGCTTTGTTTCAGTGCTGACCTAAAGGTAAAGTCGTAATAGTTCCAGAGGACCATAGGGCTGCTGTCTCGTAACAGAGAGAGATATCTGGTAGTGGGTTTAGCCTGAGGGTAACTGTACCTTTGGCGAGGGATAAGGCTGAGAAGGCAGGTACGTCATGTGATCTCAGCTGGCACACAAATTGAACCCATGCTGTTGGTGCCGCTCTGCATTGCAAATCAGCCATCCAGCCAAGTGAACTAACTCAAGTGGAATTGTATTAAGAATGAATTGTTGTCATTAAGTGGAATTCCTATACCAGATGTGCTACAGTACCTTATCCAGTCTCTCCATGTCCTCAATCTATTCTAGATCGCAGATTTATTACTTTCTATCAAGACCTCTATTTTCTCCCTCATTAAGTTAGTTATCCTCTCATTTCTTACTGAAGTATTGAATTTGTGAAGACATTAACTTGTTTGTTGTTAATTACAGCAGTGTATATTAGTTGAGAACTGGTTATCTTTCATTTGAAATCTTTAGAAGTGTAGTACCCATTTCTCAGCTTGGCTAAAACTGCCAAAGGGCACAGATGCATTTTGTAAAGCCACATTTAAAGTCCACAGTTTCCTCTAGAACTTGCTGATGTGGAAGATATGAATGGCTTAGAAGCTTAATGTAGCAAGTTATGCTGTATTTATTAATTTAAGTAAAACATGTATTTTTAACCCATAACAACTGACCCAGGCTGATGCACAGTTAAGGCTTACAGCCAGAAATGGAGCTATTAGAACAAATGACCAAAAGCTTACTGAAAGAGGTGGGCTTTAATGAGGGTCTTGAATGAGGGGAGGGTGTAAAAAGATGGTAATGTTTATGATGAAAATTTCAGACCTTGAGGTTTAAGCACCTAGAAAGATTCAGAAGTGGTGGTTGAGGGTGATGAACAGCAAGACCTTTTCAGTGGTTACTGAACTAAAACCATTTGAAGATAAATGAGACCTTTCATAGGGACAGAAGTAGGCCATCCAGCACATTAAGTCCACTCTACTATTCATTGAGATCACGGCAAATCTGACGATCCTAAACTCCACTTTCCTGTCTTTTCCCTTTAACCTTTGATTAGAAATCAAAGTCAGTCTTTGAATATACTTAATGACCCAGCCTTGATAGCCCTCTGCAGTTAAAGAATTCTACAGATTCACTACCCTCTGAGAGAAGAAATTCCTCCACATCTCTGTCAATTCTCTCTGATCCTATAGTCTCCCACAAGGGCAAGCAATTTTTCCACATGTCCTGTCAAGACCCATAAGAATCTTGTAAATAGTAAGGTCATGAAGGTATTTAAATGTGGGATGAGAATTTTAATTCTGAGGCATAGGGGATTTGAGAGGTTTTGCTGGTGATCTTGAAGGTACACAATTGATTAGTTTTGTATGAGTGGCATTTTCAAATTCTTAACTGTCTACTCTTTTTTGACCATCTATTCACTACGATTCTTCTGCAGCCATTTGTTCAGGTATTCCCTTACCTTGCAATTGTTCAAATATTTTCTGGTTCTGTTATGAACACCGCCTTCATCACTTAATCCTAAAGGGTCTCGGTCTCATGTTACCTGATATGTGATTGGCTTGACCATGTATCACCAGATATAGCTGGACCATATTAAATGCTGCTGGGCCAGAATTATCGCTGCTCTCATGCTGTATGATATGGTAAATGCATTCTTCTTTGGGGCACTCTTTCAAAAGCTCCATTGTGTAAGTTTTAACTTTATAGTATAGCATAAAACTTAAGAAATAATTACTGCAATGTTTAACTTTTAACTTTGTTCGTTCTTTCTACCTTATTCTTCAGATTCTGTGCTTGTACCTGAGATAGTGCCTTGTCTGGCGATAATATACACTTTTCACTGTACTCCTGTACGTGTGATAAACATAAAATCAAAACATGCCTTTCCAAAAAGAAATTACATCCTTGACCTTTCTGTTTTTGCAGATGATTGCCTCATCTCCAAAGTTTGTTTAAAAACCAAAAGAACTGCGGATGCTGGAAATCAGAAACAAACAGAAATTGCTGGAAAAGCCCAGCAGATCTGGCAGTATCTGTGGAGAGACATTCACTAAAGTTTTGGGTCAGGCGTTCTAAAAAAGGGTTACCTGACCCAAAATGTTCACTCTGATTTCTCCCCAGATGCTGCCAGACCTCTGAGCTTTTCCAGCAATTTCTGTTTTTGGTCCAAAATCTCTTTGCCATCCAAAATACTTAAATATGCTGTCACTTCCTAAATCCATTCCAACTCTCTGGCAGTTCTTCAACTATCTTTTGCCCTGCAGGTGAACTAAAATGGTCCTAACCAAATTCATTAATCCAACTTTTGTGCATGACTGTAGTAAATTCTCGTTGCCCTCAGCTGCTTGTAGTCTTTAACAGAATCAACAGTGGCAAATAACTTAATTATGTAGCACCCTTAATATAGTAAAATGTTGAAAGGCATTAAAGAAGAAAAATTTCAAATATTTTTTGACATTGAGCCCAATATGATATAAGACACCATGACCTAAAGGTCTGAGGTATGTTTTAAGGAGAGCCTTAAGGAAGGGATGTAAGAAAGATGCTTAGTAAATAAATTTGAGAGCTTCAAGATTTGGCTGTTTTTAGGCAGGAGTGTCAGTGATGGAGCATTTAAAATTGGAGTTGAGCAAAAGACTAGAATTATGAGCACCAATATCTTGGAGGATCCTGAGGCTGGAGGAGATTATGGAGTTAACAAAAATGCCACCTCTGACGGTTGTGATGCAAGTTCATGTTATCTTATCTTTATTTGCGAACTTAGCTTCTAATGTAGTGGGAAAATGGATTTTAATTTTTGGTACCATGAAAGTCTGACTTTTTGTTTACAAAAGTCAAATTAATTTTAAAGTGAGCTAAAAAACATTTCCAAGTAATCATGTAATTTTAACTAAATGCAGAGCAGGCCACTTAAAGAAAGAATCAATAAGGTGTTTGCGGAGTTGGGTTTTACAACCCTGGGGTTGGGATAAGGAGAGAATAAAACAAATTTATTTATAGAGAAGAGGTCTATAACACAAGAGGTGCTGGTAGTAACAGTCTCCAAAGTAGGAGAAAGTGAGGGCTGCAAATGCTGGCAAGTCAGAATCAAAATGTGTGTGCTGGAAAAGTACATCAGGTCAGGCAGCATCCAAAGAGCAAGAGAGTCAATGTTTCGGGCATAAAACCTTCATCAGGACTGTGGAAAGGAAGGAAGCTGAGAGACATGTGGACTGGAGGGGAAGGTAAGTGAGGTGGTGAAGGGTGGATGCAGGTGGGAGGTAATTGTATTAGGTTGGTGGGGAGGATGGAGTGAATAGATGGGAAGAAAGATGGACAGGTAGAACAGGTCAATACAGCAGTGCTGAATTGGAGGATTGGAACTAAGTGGGGGAAGGGAGATTTGGAAATTGGTGAAATCAACATTGATGCTACGTGGTTGTAGGGTCCCGAGGCAGAAGATGAGCGTTGGTGACTGACTTAGATTTGGCGGTGGAGGAAGCCCAGGACTTGCATGTACTTGGGGGAGTGTGAAGGGGAGTTGAAGCTGTTTGGCCACAGGGTGGTGGGGTTGTTTAATGCGTGCAAACCATAACAGTCGGGGCAAGACTGGGGAAAAGGCGCTTCAAAGAAAGCTGTAGAGTCAGAAGAATACATGTGTTAAGGAAGATATATTAAGATGTAATAGTGAACTGAATTAGCACCTTGCTTAAAGGTATCTGAGAGAGACATTAATTGAAGAAAATAGCATTGAGTGAATTTATTGAAAAAGAATTTGATTACAGCTGTGCCAGTTGACCAGAAGCTTTCCCCTGGAGATGGGGGTGAGTTTTCACTGTGGTTTGGTGTCTATAAAGTTATTGATGGGGTAAAAAACGATTAGTCAATCTTCCTGATATTTCTGAATTTTTAATGTTCCTTCCAGTAGTTCCAGTGTAGTCTGATTAGTTTGCTTTTGTTTTGTAATAAAGTGTCTTTTGTTTAAAGTACAACTGAGCTAATTCAAAAGAAGCTGCCAATGAATGACCTCTATTATCAACTTTTTAAAAAGATAAATCTTGTGTTCTTTCAAGCTAGATGTCATTCTAGGATATGATTGGTTCAGTAGTACCATCAGATGGGATCATAATAGTGCAGTTCTGTCTGAATACTGTTCTGAAATGTTGTTTGCTTTTTTTTGTTCTTGAGTTGAGACCACAATCTGTTGACTCAAAGGCGAGATGATCCATGGCTGATATTGATAAGGATTCATTGTTTTGAGAAATAAAGAAATTCTTCCTAAATATATCTATCTTATGCCAACTTTTGATTTTGTTTCCAAAATTGTATTTAATGTTGGTTTGTCCCAAGTAAACACCTGTTGTAAACCTCTAACAAAACTGTTTGTTTGAATTTGTTTCATGTGTCTTAAATCTTCCATTTGCATGCTTTAAAAATACTTGTGCTAAAGTGTTTGGATGACACATTTCCATGCCATCTGTAGGAAGTACTATAGAAAGTTGCATGTTTCCTTATATATTCAACAACTTTTATTTTTGTTTGTATTTGCCAAGTCTGATAATGCGCAATAATTTTAACTGTCTGACCATGAAGTTTCTGAGACAAAATACATGTTTTAGTCATTGGCAAAAAAAACTGATTGACCAATCACAAACTGATGCAGGTATGAACAATTTAAAGGAAATTTGTGTTATAATCTTTTAAAAATGTGTATTACTTGTTTTCAGCTGTTTAGTCTTTTTTTAACAAAAATTCATGTACGCAGTCATAACGTAGCTTCTTCAAACTGTATGACAGATTATTGTAAGAACATCTGTCAGCATTTTGCCATGTGCTGTGCTGAAACCACAGCACAAACCTTTTTATTCTAATTAAAATAATATAAAAGCACATACATGTAAGTTAACTTACCTGTAATGTAAATACTGGTAGAAAATATAATTCGTATCACAAATCCAATCTAAGTAGAACAAAAATAAACTTGTTTCAAAGAATCAGTTCATTGCTGAAATCAAGTTTCAGTGACATTTTATTTGTTGCAGGAAAAAGTCCTAAAATAATAATTTTATATTTCATCAGGTCTATGAATGTTTTTTATTGGGGCTTTGACCAATTTGCGTTTGTGCCACCAATGCACACGTCATAGATATGACTCAAGAGTCGGATTGCTGAGGAAGTGGGTAGTAGGTCATGGAAAAGCTACAAGATGCATCATCAGATTCTAAGGAGGAGGGGGATGATTGGGTGGATTCAAAGACTACAGAATATGAACTGCTGGGACCAGATACTGAAGTAGCTTCCAGTCGTCAAAAAGGTAATAAGATACTGTTGAATGCTATTTCTTTTAATATAGCGGTTGTATCATTCACAAGTAGTGCTTTAACTGAGAATAACCTAAGAGTAAATCAGATTTACTGGCTCGTTATCTGAATGCCTAAGGACAAAGTTACATGAATTGTGTAGATAAGATTAAATAAAGTACAATTTCCTTGTAACTAGTTTAGAATATGTGATCTTTTGGTTCTGCCTTTCCTTGAAATATGACTTTTACTGGAGTCCTGGTATGTGTTTATCCACCTACATAATATGCTTCCATTATTTTAACATACTAACTTTATTGATTGTTCACTAACTTCACACAAATGTTTCAGTAACTTTTATTTGTGATTTCCTATTGAAAGTGATGCAACAAAATATATTGTGATTATCAACATTTTTGAATATTAACTCCAAAAGGATTTCATAGCTCCGAGTCATGGCACTTTTTGAATTTGAATTCAAATGTAACCTGTCTTTTTAAATCTAATCTCTTGCCATTAATGAACCTTGAAACTTGCAGCCAGTAAATCAAAACCGTTTTGTGATAGAGCAGAATATTGTTGTAAAGAGGCAAACGTGGAAATGGGCAAAGGTGGTAGCAGGCAGGTTGAAAAATTCTAATTCGTAGTGTCCTGATGGTTCAATGTCAAGTTTCCAATCTAATACTATAACTACTTTACTGAATCAGTATGGGTGGAAGTCAGTAACAGGAAAGGAACAGTCACTTTTTATTGGATGTTTTCTATAGACCCGCCTCCCTGCCTCCCTCCAGTCGCACCAGAGAAATGGAAGAACAGGTTGAACAACAGATCTTGGAAAGTTGCAGATGTACAGAGTTGTTAAGGGTGACTTCAACTTCCCCAGTATTGATTGGAATCTCCTTAGTGCTCTAGATGAAGCCGATTTCCTGGTGTGTCCAGGAAGAATTCCTCATTCAATATATAGATAAGCTGATTAGGGGGAAGGCCAATTGGATTTGGTGCTAGTCAATGAGCCAAGCCAGGTGTCAGATCTCTCGGTGAGAGAGACCGTGACCACAACTGCCTCATCTTTACTGTAGCCATGGAGAGGGATAGGAACAGACAGTATGGGAAGGTATTTCTTTCGGGCAGGGGAAATTGTACTGATATTAGACAGGAGCTGTGGAGTATAAATTGAGAACAATCGTTCTTCAGGAAAGGCACATCAGAAATATGGAGGCTGTTTTAAGCAGCACTTGTTGGATAACCTTGTTCCACTGAGACAGGCAAGGAATGGTCAAGTGAAGGAGCCTTGGATGACAAGAGAAGAGGATCTTCTCGTCAAGAGGAAGAAGGAAGCTTAGTTAAAGTTGAGGAAGCTTATACACTTAATGGTAAGGTCCTAGGGAGGGTTGCTGAACAAACAGACCTTGGAGTGCAGGTTCATAGCTCCTTGAAAGTGGAGTCGCAGGTAGATAGGATAGTGAAGAAGGAGTTTGGTATGCTTTCCTTTATTCGTCAGAGTATTGAGTACAGGAGTTGGGGGTCATGTTGCGGCTGTACAGGACATTGGTTAGGCCACTGTTGGAATATTGCATGCAATTCTGGTCTCCTTCCTATCGGAAAGATGTTGTGAAACTTGAAAGGGTTCAGAAAAGATTTACAAGGATGTTGCCAGGGTTGTAGGATTTGAGCTATAGGGAGAGGCTGAACAGGGGCTGTTTACCCTGGAGCGTCGGAGGCTGAGGGGTGACCTTATAGAGGTTTACAAAATTATGAGGGGCATGGATAAGATAAATAGGCAAAGTATTTTCCCTGGGGTCGGGGAGTCCGAACTAGAGGGCATAGGTTTAGGGTGAGAGGGGAAAGATATAAAAGAGACCTAAGGGGCAACTGTTTTACACAGAGGGTGGTACCTGTATGGAATGAGCTGCCAGAGGAAGTAGTGGAGGCTGGTACAATTACAACATTTAAGAGGCATTTGGATGGGCATATGAATAGGAAGGGTTTGGAGGCACATGGGTCGGGTGCTGGCAGGTGGGACTAGATTGGGTTGGGATATCTGATCGGCATGGACGAGTTGGACCGAAGGGTGTTTCCAAGCTGTAAATCTCTATGACTCTAAGCCAGGATCTGGTACAGCTTTAGACAATTACAGGGTAGCTCGAAAATAACTCAAAAATGAACAGAGGAGAGCTAGGAGGGAGCATGAAAAACTGGAAGGATTAGGGAAAGCCCAAAGACGTTCTACACTAATGTGAGGAATAAGGGAATGATCAGGTGAGAGGGTAGGGCCAATCAAGGATGGTGGAGGGAACGTGTGCCTGGAGTCTGAAGAGGTAGGGGAGGTCCTAAATGAGTTGTTTGGTTCAGTATTCACTCTAGAAATGGACCAGGTTAATAGGCTTGAATAGTAAGGAAGTGAATGTGCTGGAAATTCTGGGAAGCATCAAGATAGGTAAGTCCCCAGGTCCAGACCAGATATATCCAAGGTTACTATGGGAAGTGAGGAATGCAATTGCTGCATCTTTGGTGGCGATCTTTGCATTTTCACTCTCTACAGGAATAGCACCAGATGATTGGAGGGAGGAGAATGTTGTTCTTATGTTCAAGCAAGGGAATAGGGAAATCCCTAGGATTTGCAGACCATTCAGTCTTACATCTGTGGTAGGCAAGGTACTGGAAAGGATTCTGAGAGAGATTTTTAATGATGATTTGGAAAGATATAGTGGAAAAAGTATGGATTTGTGAGGGGCTGATCATGCCCCTCAAACCTTATTGAGTTCTTTGAGGGTATGATGAGATAGGTTGATGATGTTCGAACAGAGTATGTGGTGTATGTGGATTTCAGTAAATCATTTGATAAGGTTCCGCATGGTAGGCTCATTTAAAAAGTTTTGAGGTATGGGATCCAGGGAAATTTGGCTATCTGGATACAGAATTGGCTGGCCAAAAGAAAAGGGCGAGCGGTAGTGGATGGAAAGTATTCTGCCTGGAGGTCGGTGACCAATAGTCCTGCAGGGATCTGTTCTTGGGTCTCTGCTCTTTGTAGTTTTTATAAATGGCTTGGATGAAGAAGTGGAAGAATGGGTTAGTAAGTTTGCAGATGACACAAAGGACAGTAGTGTTGTAGGTAATGTTGAGGGCTATTTCAGGCTAACAGGATGCAGAGCTGGACTGAAAAGTGGCAGATGGAGTTCAACCTGTATAAATGCGAAGTGATTCATTTTGAGAGGGTGCAGAGGAGATTTACCAGGATACTGCCCGAATTGGAGGGCTTGACTTATGAAGAGAGGTTGAGTGAGCTCAGGCTTTTCACACTGGAGAGAAGAAGGAACTGACTTGATAGAGATTACAAGGTAATGAGAGGCATAAGTAGAGTAGATCTACAGAGACTTTTTCCCCAGGGCAGAAATGGCTGTCACGAAGGGTCATAATTTTAAGGCGATTGGAGGAAAGTATAGGGGAGATGTCAGAGGTAGATTCTTTACACAGAGAATGGTGGGTGAATGGAATGCGCTGCCAGTAGTGGTAGTAGACCAGAGACATTCGGGACATTTAGCAACTGCTGGGCAAGCACATGGATGGCAGTAAATTGAGGAGTGTGTAGGTTAGGTTGATCTTAGATTAAGATAAATGTTTGGCACAACATCTTGGACCGAAGGGCTTGTACTGTGCTGTACTGTTCTATGTTCTACTGCAAAATGGCCTAAGTTCAGTTTTTGAATTTGGCTCAGTTAACTAACTTCATCCATGATTGCGACAGCCACTTTGAAGAGAAAAATCAGCTAGAGTTTCCCTTACTAGGATTTTGCATGTGTAGATGTTGAGTGAAGATTAGATTAGGCTCGGCTATGATGTTCTCAATAATTGGATAACTTTGAATCTCACTGATGAAACTAATATGAGAATAAAAGCGAAATGGACAAGGTACTATGATAGCCATTCTGCAATATTGAGTTAAAATTATTGCTGGAGCTAAGAAGAGAGCTACACCTGGCCTGGTCATAATTGATTCTGAAATAAGGTGATAAGTTTTAATTTTCCTTTTATTGTCTTTGTATTTCTCATCACAAAAGCAAAAAAAAAGCATCCAAGGACATATACATTTTAAATAACTGTTCTGCACAAGTCTACAAAGAAAATCTTGCATTTAAATAATTTTTGCATAACTCCACCAATATAATCATTTTTATCCTTTTTTTAAAAGTGTGGAGTTGATCTCGTAGAAAAAAAAAATTCAAACAACCACCAATTTGGTTATTAATTAAGGTAAATAACTAGGTAATAGCCTCATAACTTTTACAGTTGAATTGCTTAAAACAAGTGGGCGGCACAGTGGCACAGCGGTTAGCACTGCTGCCTCACAGCACTGGAGACCCGGGTTCAATTCCCACCTCAGACGACTGACTGTGTGGAGTTTGCACGTTCTCCCCGTGTCTGCGTGGGTTTCCTCCGGGTGCTCCGGTTTCCTCCCACAGTCCAAAGATGTGCAGGTCAGGTGAATTGGCCATGCTAAATTGCCCATAGTGTTAGGTAAGGGGTAAATGTAGGGTATGGGTGGGTTGCGCTTCGACGGGTCGGTGTGGACATGTTGGGCCGAAGGGCCTGTTTCCACACTGTAATGTAATGTAAAAAAAAATGTAATCAAGTCAAAATCTGGCATTACTTGGCAATTTCTGACACTAAAATTGGCATTAAATATACATTGAGTCCTTGCACTGATAGTCAACATCTTTCTATTTCAGGGTTCAGTTTTGGACAGCAAAAGAATTAATGCTAGATTAGTTGTAAACTTAAAACTGAAGGTTGGATAACAAAAATCTTTTGAAGGTATTAAAGGATTATGAGGAAGTGGCAAATATATGGAGTAAAATTATAGATTAACCAGATCACGTTGATTAGAGTAAGCTGAAGTTGCCATTTGGGCTGCTTCTGCTCCTATGTTTCAAGTAACATTTTGTGTTCCCCATCTCCATTGTGACAGTTTTAGAAAACAGCATGGCTTAAAACTAAAATCAGTTTAAGAATTCAGTCCAATTAATGAGAGAATAATTTTTTAAATGTGTATGAATCCATAAAGTATGTAACAATCCCAAATTTAAACCATATGTTACTCCTCTCAACCTTCAGCCTGAAAGCTGTTCACTTTCCACTTACTCTGTAATGATAGAGAAAGGGGAAATTACTGAAAACTGAGTTTAAAAAATAATTGTGATTTATGTTGAACTGAATGGTGTAAAACATGTAACATTTGCAAAGCATTTGAAATGATTCTTTTTGTAATTAGTGCATTTTCTTTCTCAGATGTAATGGAAGTTGCAAGCCCATTAGTTGTACAATCCAAAGTTAGTAATGAGGAGGCCACCACCTCTGGAGTGAATGTGGAATGCCGAATATGTGGCGATAAGGCTTCAGGCTTCCATTATGGAGTACATGCATGTGAGGGTTGTAAGGTACAGTACTACATTATGTCCTTAAAATGTAATATGTTGTAGAATTGTTTCCTAAAATTTAACGTCACATGATTGGGAGCAGATGTTCGCAGGTAAAGGGACAGTTGGAAAATGGAAAGCCTTCCAAACTGAGATAACGAGAGGCCAGAAACAGTATGTCCTGTAGGGGCTGGGTGGTGTAGGGAATGCTGGATGACTAGAGAAATTGAAGTTTTGGTCAAGAAAAAGAAAGAAGCATACATCTAGTATAGACAGCAGAGACTTTAAAAGCAGTAGGAGTATACTTAAGAGGGAAATCAGGAGGGCAAAAAGGGGACATGAAATAGCTTTGGCAAAAAGAGTTACGGAGAATCCAAAGGGATTTTATAAATACATTAACGACAAAAGGGCAATGAGGGAGAGAATAGGGCTCCTGAAAGATCAGCAAGGCAGCCTATGAGTGAAACCGCAGGAGATGGGGGAGATAGTAAATGAGTATGTTGCATCAGTCTTTACTGGTGAAGGACATGGAAGATACAGAATTTGGAGAAATAGATAGTGACATCTTGAAAAATGTCCATCTTACAGGAGGAAGTGCTGGATATCTGAAAATGCATAAAGGTAGATAAATGCTCAGAACCCTAGAACTCTGTGGGAAGCTAGGGAAGTGATTGCTGAGCCCATTGCTGTGATATTTGTATCGGCGATAGTCACAAGTGAGGCGCTGGAAGTCTGGCGGTTGGCTAATGTGGTGCTACCATTTAAGAAAGGTGGTAAGGAAAAGCCAGGGAACTATAGACCAGTGAGCCTGACGTCAGTAGTGGGCAAGTTATTTGAGGGAATCCTGAGGGATAGGATTTGCATGTATTTGGAAAGGCAAAGGCTCATTAGAAATAGTCAACATGGCTTTGTGCATGAGCTATCTTGTCTCATGAACTTGATTGAATTTTTGGAAGGAAGTAACAGAGAGGGTTGATGAGGGCAGAATAGTGGACATGATCTGTAGGAACTTCAGTAAGGCATTTGACAAGGTTCCTCATGGTAGGCTGGTTAGCAAGGTTAGCTCACATGGAATACAGGGAGAACTAGCTATTTGGATACAGAATTTGCTCAGAAGTGGAAGTCAGATGGTGCTGGTGGACGGTTGCCTTTCAGACTGGAGGCCTGTGACAAGTGGTGTGCCACGAGGATCAGTGCTGGGTCAAGTTCTTTTCGTCATTATATAAATGATTTGGATGTGAACAAAGGAGGTGTAGTTAGTAAGTTTGCAGATGACACCAAAATTGGAGGTGTAGTGGACAAGAAGGTTACCTTAGAACATAACAGGATCTTGATCAGATGGACCATTGGGCTAAGGAGTGGCAGATGGAGTTTAATTTAGATAAATGCAAGGTGCTGCATTTTGGAAAGGCAAATCAGGACAGGACTAATGCAATTAATAATAAGATCCTGGGGAATGTTGCTGAACAAAGACATCTTGGAGTACAGGTTCATAGCTCCTTGAAAGTGGAGTCACAGGTAGATAAGATAGTGAAGAAGGCGCTTAGTATGCTTTCCTTTATTGATCAGAGCATTAGGTATCGGAGTTGGGGGGTTATATTGCAGCTGTACAGGACATTGGTTAGGCCATTTTTGGAATACTCTGTGCTATTCTGGTCTTCCTCCTATGAGAAGAATGTTGTGAAACTTGAAAGGGTTCAGAAAAGATTTACAAGGATGTTGCCATCATTGGAGGGGTGAGCTGTAAGGAGAGGCTGAGTAGGCTGGGTTGTTTTCCCTGGAATGTCAGAGGCTGAGGGGTGATTTTGTACAAGTTTATAAAATCATGGATAGTTTAAAGAGACAACCCCTTTTCTTTGGGGTGGGGTGAGTCCAGAACTAGAGGGGATTGATTTAGGGTGAGAGGGGGAAGATTTAAAGGGGATGTAAGGGGCAACTTTTCATGCAGAGGGTGGTATGTGCATGGAAGGAATGCGCTGCCAGAGGAAGTGGTGGAAGCTGATACAGTTACAACATTTAAAAAGCGTCTAGATGGGTATATGATTAGGAAGGGTTTAGAGAGATATGGGCCAAATGCTAACAAATGGGGCTAGATTCTGGTCAGCATGGACGAGATTATGTACCAGGTTTATGTACCTGTTTTTTTCCTGTGTATGGAATGGTCTGAGCAGTCCTTGACCAGACATAAGCCTGTCTAAACTGCCTCACTGTCAAACGAGCAAAATCCAAACCCCAGCCTGGATGCAGTCCAGAGGTTGCAGGCTTTGAGTTACTGAGTACAAATGCCAATTAGCTTATAGATTTTCTGTATGTAGTAAGGGCCCTGTGTTATAGTTTCTCGCAATTTCTCATTACTTCAATTCTATATTATTCTGCTGGCTTGATTCCTAAATTGTACAAGTGATGTGCAGCAGCTGAATATGTTTAGGATTACCTACAGAGACTTGACCTTAGTCCTGACCCTACAATCAGTGAAAAATGATAGGCAGTACTCCATATAGACAAGAGGAAAAATTATACAGTGGCCATCCTAAAGTATTATTCATATACCTTATAATTTATTCAAGTACAAAATACAAACCTTGGATGTAATTCAAGGAAGGAAAATAAGCAGAGGTGTCCTCAATTCTAAATTAATAATTTATTTAATTGAGAAGATTTGTAGCTTGGGTGCTCGTTGTTGTGGTTCTGTTCGCCAAGCTGGGAATTTGTGTTGCAGACGTTTCGTCCCCTGTCTAGGTGACATCCTCAGTGCTTGGGAGCCTCCTGGGAAGTGATTTATCACTATAAAGTGATAATCACTATAAATGCCAGAGGAAACATCACAGAAGCGCTTCACAGGAGGCTCCCAAGCACTGAGGATGTCACCTAGACAGGGGACGAAACGTCTGCAACACAAATTTCGAGCCTCTGGTTAACTGCTCCTTGGTGATTTCTTTATATTTCGATTTGGAGATGCTGGTGTTGGACTGGGTGTGCAAAGTTAAAAATCACACCACACCAGGTTATAGCCCAATAGATTTCCCCGAAAGCGAGTGCTTCCAGTGAAACCAGTTGGATTATAACCTGGTGTTGTGTGATTTTCAACTTTATATTTCAGTGTTGCTGTGACATTATGCACTGCGTTAACTGTGCAATAATTAAACTGAACCAGTATCACAGGGTAAAGTGAGAGATTGTGGAAGGCAGAGAGTGGTGGGATCTTGCTGTGCTGTGGGTCTTTACTTGGGCTGGTGAATTACTACGGAAAGTTCATATATAATATGGCCTCCGTCCTGGCACCTTTGCATTAACTTGTTAAAAAGGGTCAGCCTTGGAAGTGGTTGAGTAGCCAAGCCATAGCTTTCAGGGACTTGAAGAAACAGTTATCATAGGTGTTGGCACACTATGATCCCACGTGAAATCTGTTATTAACCTGCAATGCCTCCCTGTACAGCTTCAGGTAATACTGGCTCAGAGGTGGCTTAATAGAGAGGAACACCCATTCGCGTATGCATCCAGGACTGGCTCATGCAGAGTGTAAATATGCCCAGCTAGAGAAGGAAGGTGTGGTGGTCATATTTGGAGTCAGAAGTTCCACCAAAACCCTTACAGAACTAAATTTGAAATAATAATGGACCACAAATCCCTGCAATGTCTACTGAAAGAAGGCAATGATATGGAGGTGCCATGTTGGACTGGAGTGGGAGAAGTCAGGAGTCATCTGGTTATCGTGCAACAGATTGATTTGAAATCACAAGCTTTTGGAGTGCTGCTCTTTCATCAGGTGAAGTGTCGCTTCAAATTCAAGTAGCAAATGTGGGTGCATTGAGCCACTTCCCACTGGCCGATATACTACCGGTGGTACCACCACTGGAAGCGTCCATAATGGTTTTAAATTTCTGGGCACACTTCCAGTCACAGCTGACAATATCCAACTTAGAAAGATCTGGTCTTGGCAAGGCTGAAACTGCTAGTGGTGATGGGGGAAACCAAAGGACCATCACAACCCAAATTAAAACCTTTTTGGACCCAGAGAGACCAGGTCAAGTAGAGGATAGCATTTTATAATGGGAGCAAGAGTGATTGTCCTGAGTAAAGGTCATTCAGGAGTTTCCAAAATGAAGATATTTCTAGTGACCATGATTGGATACAGACATAACTGTGTTGGTAGGGCAATGCCCAGAGTGCCTACAAGAGCAAAAATTACTACCAACAGCTCCCCCACATTTGTGGGAATGACTTGGTTACACATTGGCTGTGTAGCTACTCTTCGTGGGTTTGATGTTCTTAGTTATTGTGGACACCTACTCAAAATGGCTAGAAGAGCATAGAGTTCATTCATTAAACATGGAAATAATACAAATAGAATACTCCTCTTTTGCAATACAAGGACTCTCTGAACTGTTGGTTACAAATAGTGGGCCATTTACCATCAGGGAATTTAAGTATTTACTAAAGTTGAATGATACCCTTCATTATAAGGACAGCTCCATACCGTCCATCATTCAATGGTCTGAAAGAAAGAGCAGTCCAAACTTTGAAGGCAGGCTTAAAGAAACTGCTTACAACTTCACAAGATACCAACAGTCCTGGTTCCTATTTGATTATTGGGCAACCTCTCATGCAGCTCCAGGATGGCTCCAGCAAAGTTGCTAATGGGGAGGAGACTCTGCACCAGCTTAAATCTCATCTTCCTGGACCTGGAGGTGAGGGTGAAACGGCATTGTGAAACTGGCGAATGGTGTGGGATCAAAACTTGTCTGGCTCCTAAGCTGCCTTTCCAACTGTTCAGAACTTGTGGGTTCTCCCTCTTAGATGTCGTAGGCCAGAGGGTCTGTTCATGTGCTGTTTTTATGTTTTATGAAGTATCAGGGATTTGTTGAGGGAAGGCGATGTTTTAGTAAATTTGATAGAATGTTTTGAATAGGTAACCAGGATTGATGGGGTAATCTGTTTGACGTGACGTGAATTCCACAAAATTCCTCAAAGCAGACAGACAAAAAAGTAACTCCATGGGATCAAAGGCAAAGTAGAAGTTAGAGCAAAAATTTAGATGAAAGGCAAGAGGCAGCAGGTGATGGTAGGAGAATATCTTTATAACTGTAAATCTGTTTCCTTTAGGGTTCGACAGGACTCTGCGTGCTGGGGCACTTTGTTGTTTGTGCTGAATGTTAATAATTTGGACCTAATATAGAGGGTGTGGTCAAGAAGTTTGTGGATGACATGAAAATTGGTAGAGTGGTAAATAGGGAGGAGGATATCAATGTTCTCATCTGGTGGGTAGAGCAGTGGCAAATGGAATTCAATCCAGAAAGGTGAGAGGTATTGCAATTGAAGAGGTATAACTTAGAAATAGTACGGCTCCAGAAGGTTCTGAAGATCAGAGACTTTGGTGCATTTATCCACACATCCCTGAAGCTATCAGAGGAGGAAAATAAGATGGTTAAAAAGACATATGTGATACTTACCTTTTTAATCTGAGGTATAGAATACAATAATGTATGAATGAGGGACAGGAGTTTGCCACTTAGTTCAAACCTGCTCTGCTGTTCAATAAGTTCATGGCTGATCTAATTCTCATAATATTTAAGTACTTAGATGCCAAGGCATACATGATTATGAGCCAAGTGCTGGAAAATTGGATTGAAATAGTTGCGATTATATTTTTGACTAGTGTAGACTTGATGGATTAAAGTACCTTTTTCTGTCCTGTAGACGTCTATGGCTTTACATTCTTGCATATCCCTGATTTTTAATTTTTTTTTATCCCTTTGATACTTAAGAATCTATCTAACTCTGCACTTAAATATATTTAAAGATTCTGCATCCACTGTCATTTGAGGAAGGGAATTTCAAAAACATTCAAACTCTTTCAGTGAAAAAATATTTCCTCATTTTTATGTGCCAAAATGGACAATTGCCCACTTTCCCACATTGTATTCCATTTGCCAGGTCTTTGCCCAGTCACTTTACGGATGGCACCGTGGCTCTGTGGTTTGCACGGCTGCCTCACAATGCCAGGTACCCAAGATCAATTCCACCCTCAGGCCATGTCTGTATGGAGTTTGCATGTTCTCCCCATGTCTGTGTGGGCTTCTCCCGAATACTCTGGTTTCCTCCCGCAGTCCAAAGATGTGCAAGCTAAGTAGAATGGCCATGCTAAATTGCTCAGAGTGTTCAGGGATTTGTAGGTTAGGTGCATTAGCTATGGAAAATGCAGCATTACAGGGATAGGGTAGGGAAATGGGTTTGCGTGGGATGCTCTTCAGAAGGTCGTTGTGGTCTTGTCAGGCCAAAGGACCTGTTTCCAGATTGTAGGGATTCTGTTGGTCTATGTTGTAAATATGGGTGTCCCTTTATTTTTAAACTATAGCTGCTAGTTCTAGATCCTCCCAAAGGGGTAATATCCTTTCTATATCCACCCAGTCAAGTCCTTTCAGGATCTTACATTTCAATTAAATCACCTCTGATTATTCTCAGCTCCAAAGGATACAGCCTTAGCTTATCTAGTCTTTCCTCATTAGGCATTCCACTCATTCCAGATATTATTCTAGTAAAACTTTCAATGCATTAACATCTTTCTGGAAGTACAGTACACAATACTCCAGGTCCGGGTCTCGGCAACTCATTATATAACTAAAGGTGACCTGATTACTCTTGCATTCAGTTCTTCTTGTAATAAAATTATAACATTCGTTAAGCTTTCTTGATTACTTGCTATACCTGTATACTAAATATCCATGATTCATGCACTAGGTCACCCAGATTTCTCTGCGTCTCTCATCATGCTGCAAACTCTTACCATTTAGATAAATCCTTCTTACTATTCTTTCTGCCACAACTGCCCACTTTGCCACATTGTACTCCATTTGCCAGATCTTTGCCCAGTCACTTAAACTACCTATATCCCTTTGTATAGAGTCATATAATTCCTATAGCAGGCCATTCAGCCCATCCAGTGCACACTGACCCTCCAAAGAGCATTCCACCCAGACCTGCCATCTACCCCATCCCGGTGAACCTGCATTCCCCATGGCTAATCCATGCAGCCTGCACACCACTGGCAATTTAGCAGATTTAAGATGACAGCGGGATAAGAAAAGAGTTGAGTTTTTTTTTAACCTAAAGCGTACTGGGAGTCTAGAATTCATTGCCTGGAAAGGTTGTTGAGTCAGAAACTCTTGAAACATTTAAGCAGTATTTAGATACTCACTTGCATGGCCATAACCTTCAGGGTAATCCGCCAAGAGCTGGAAAAGGGATTAATGAAGTCTGACCTTTGGTGCAGACATGATGGGACAAATGGCCTCATGCTGTAAATGTCTGAGTTTATTTCTGATGGCAATGGCTACTTCAAGAGCAGTATATGCACTTTGGGACAACTGGTGGTCCTAAAAGGAACTATATAATGGAAGTCATTTTTTTGTTTTTAAAATGTTATTCCCTTGCTCAACGAAAGAAAAAGAGGGATCAAAATAGTAACTAGAGGTCAATCAATTTAATGTTGGTGCTAGAAAAGACAATCATTGACAAATTAATTTTCATTTGGTGAAATATGCACTAACAAAATATAGTCTATGTTGTTTTGTTAAACACAAATCACATGATTAACCTGGTTAAGCTCTCTGAAGTAATAGTGAGAATTGAAGGTAGTGCAGTAAAGGTTTTTCATACAGAATTTCAAATCGAATGAAAGAACATTCAAAGTTCAAAAATAGTATAACTTTCAACAGATTTGCATAATGTTAATAGGTGGTAACTACGAAGTTAAGGTGTGGTTAATTAAACCATTTGGGTGAATCACAATTAAACAGTATTGTCTAAAGAGTAGCATGGTCATACGAATGATTGACGCTACCCAGAAAATTATAAACTTCTAAAAGGGAAAGGAAGGACTGTTTTGGCACTGTGATACTGTCCCTGCCTCTGAACCAGGAAACATGGGTTCAATCTCACCTGCACTGGCATATGTCATGACATGTTTGAACAGTTGATTAAAATAACTAAAAATGCTAAAAATACTACCCCCTAACAGTGAAAGCTGAGAGATTATTTCCTGTCGCTGAAGAGTCTGGAATTTGAGTTTAGTTATAGGATAATGTATAGTATTTTTAATTTGTTACTGCCCTCACCCTTCCCATCAATTCCTATTTCAATCAAGCTTACAGCATGATCCCTTTTTGAGTTTTCTGCCTCATTGTTACAGTTGTCTTTCTTGACTTCCCTTGTTCTAACTTTCCCTTCAATTTCCTTCTTAAGCATCCAGTTTGTCCCCCCCCGCTACTTAGTTTAAACGTAGCTGTGTTGCAGTAGCAAACCTGCCAGAATGCTGGTCCCTAACCTATTAAGGTGCAAACCATCTCTCTTGTAGAATTTATGCTTACCACAAACATACCCCAGTGATCCAAGAATTTTAAATCCTTGCTTCCTGCACCAGTTCCCCAGCCACACGTTCAAGTCCATTATCTCCCTGTTTCTGGCCTCACCAGCCCGAGGAACTGGAAGCAAACCCGAGATAACCACCCTGGACATCCTGCTTTTCAGCCTTCTTCCTAGTTCTCCAAAGTCCCGCTGTAGTATGTTCCTCCTCTTCTTCCCGACATCATTTGTGTCGACATGTACCACCACCTCTGGCTCTTCACCTTCGTCCTTGAGGATTTCCTGCACTCTGTCTGTGATGTCTTTAACCCTGGCACCAGGAAGGCAACACACCATCCTTAAGTCCCGCCTGCTGTCACAAAAGCCCCGGTCAGTTCCTCTCATTACGGAGTCCCCTATTACCACGGCTCTGTGCGATGTCCAACTCTTCCGCTCTGCCTCCACGCTAACTTTTGATTGACAGACCTGGCCGCCTCGCGGACTGGCAGTGTCATCTGTCTCTACTGTTTCCAAAAGATTCAACTTGTTCCTGACAGGTACTTCCCCCAGGGTCTCTTGAACCTGTCTCCTCTCTGCCTTCCTCATCGTCTGTTCTCTCCTGCTCTTTTCTGGTATGGTCGGTGTAATAACTTCGCTGAAGGTCTTGTCCAGAAAGATTTCGTTCTCTCGAATGAGCCCAAGGTCCTCGAGTTCTTTCATCAGTGCTGCAGTATGCTCTGTCAGTAGCTGAACGTGCACACACTTTCCACACTTATATGAGCCAGACACACTAGAGTCGTTAACCTCCCACATCAAGCACGTAGCACACTGAACCAGCTTGGCAGTCATGTCTTCACCCTCTTCAACTGTGGCGTAATCACTTCACTCAACCTCCTTGTCAAAGACTCCTGAGCTAAAGCCTCACTTCAATCCACAGGAATTTCCTTGGACCCTCTTTTTGGGGCAAGTCTGTGGACTTTTAATTTAGGTTAGAGGAGGCCCTACTTTGTAGGACCTGGGGTCTAGAACACACCCACTCAAATAACAATCACTTACCTTCCTGACTGGCTTTGCACTCCAACTTCACTTCGGCCCAGATCCCGCCGCTCTCTGCTACAAAAGCATTAGAAGTAAGATGGATGAGCTTGAGCCTCTTTTGGAAATTGGCAGATACGATATTGTGGGGATACCTGAGACGTGGCTTCAAGTGGACAGGGCCTAGAAAATGAATATTCAAGGCTACACATGCTATCGTAAGGACAGACTGACGGGCAGAGGTGGTGGGGTGGCCATGTTTGTAAGGGATGATATTCAGTCCCTTGCTTGGGGGTCCTAGAATCAGGGGATGTAAAGTCAGTGTGGATAGAGCTGAGAAATTATAAGGGTAAAAAGACCCTCTTGGGAGTTATCTACAGGCCCCCAAACAGTAGTCTGGATGTCGGATGTAAGTTGAATCAGGAGCTGAAATTGGCCTGTTGCAAAGATGTTACTACAGTTGTTGTGGGGGATTTCGACATGCAGGTAGACTGGGAGAATCTGGATGGTACTGGACCTCAAGAAAGAGACTTTGTGGATTCTTAGAGCAGCTGGTGCTGGAGCCTACCAGGGAGAAGGCAATTCTGGATCTGGTATTGTGCATTGAACCAGAATTGATCAGGGACCTCTAAGTGAAAGAGCCATTGGGACGTAGTGACCATAATACATTAAGCTTCAATCTGCAATTTGAGAGGGAGAGAGTACAATCGCAAGTGACAATATTTCTGTTGAATAAAGGGAGCTATGGAGCTATGAGGGAGGACCTGGCCAAAGTTCAGTGGTGCAATACCTTAGCAGGGATGACAGTGGAGGAACAATGGCAGATATTTCTGTATATAATGCAGAAGATGCAGGATCAGTTCATTCCAAAAAGGAAGAAAGATCCTAGGAGGAGGCATGGGTAGCCGTGGCTGACGAGGGAAGTTAAGGAACATATAAAGTTAAAAGAGAAAAAGTATAACATAGCAAAGATAAGTGGGAAAACGGAGGACTGGGAAGCTTTTAAAGAACAACAGAGGATTACTAAGAAGGAAATACGCAGAGAAAAAA
>NC_057735.1:37481935-37487946 GCF_004010195.1 Chiloscyllium plagiosum | reverse complement strand
GATGAGGAGAAACTTCTTCACCCAGAGAGTGGTGGCTGTGTGGAATGCTCTGTCCCAGAGGGCAGTGGAGGCCCAGTCTCTGGATTCATTTAAGAAAGAGTTGGATAGAGCTCTCAAGGATAGTGGAATCAAGGGTTATGGAGATAAGGCAGGAACAGGATACTGATTAAGGATGATCAGCCATGATCATGTTGAATTGTGGTGCAGGCTCGAAGGGCAGAATATAAGGGGCCTGCCATTTCAGCAGAGATGAGGAAGAATTTCTTCACTTAGGAGTATTATGAATCTTGGGTATATCTACCCCAGAGGACTATGAAGCCTGAGCGTTGACTGTGTTCAGACCCAAGATTAAAACCTTTTTGAACACTAAGAAATTAAGGTGTAGAGAAATTAGAGTCCAAGATCTAACTGAATCTGCTATGTGGCCTCCCAATTTCTTAAGGTCTATTCTTAAGGTATAGTTAGTAGTGAAATCAGAACCTTGCAGTAGAGAAGATTACTTTCTGCCCCTTGTGCCTGTGTAGCCTTTTCAAAAGAACTGCCCAAGTTAGTCTTATGTTCTGTTTCTGAAAATTGGTCCTCTTCATGTATATGTACAGTTATCTTTTAGAAGTTTGTATGGAATCTGGTTTTATCACCCTTTCAGGTCATATTTTAGCTTTTAACTCTGTGTAAAGAATTTTGTCCTCATAAGGAGTTGCCAAATAAGAGGGAAAATGGCTCTAGGGCCATCAGAGATTATATCCAAGCATCTCTTGCTACTGGACGCCTGGAATCAAATTACCAAGTTGAAACTTCAGCGGATTTTTTTGTGGCCAATAGTGGTGGGGTGGGGGGGAAGCTATTGACCAAAATCAATATTCACAGTTGCTTGTCTTATTATCTTATTGAAATGAGATCTTGTATTTTATTGGCTAATCCTTCTTGAGTGGAGCTCCTTTTTATTGAAGTCACAATACTTGATATGAAGTTAACTTAACTGTTCTGAACAACAGTATCTGGCAAAACAAATGTATTTTTGTTCTGACTGACTTGATATTAGTCTCCCGCTTGTTTTTGTTTTAAAATAGTTAATGCAACTTAAGGTTTAGAAATTAACAATGAATTGAGATGGGAAAATCTGAGGACTAGTTACTCTGTTGGAATTTCAATTGATTGGAAATCAATCAAAGAGAGAACTTTAGACAATAGTCGAAATTTCTAATTTTAGATTTAAATTAATCACAGTTGGAGTATTCAGTGAATGTATAAAACACAGAATTCTGTCTATATTGCTGCTGGCATCCATGTAGAATGGAGAAACAACAGAACGCTGAGCATAACGAAATCAAGTATGTGCATGGGCTGTTGCTCATTTTGACTCCAACATCAGTCACTTCTATCCACTAAGGATAACTCTGGTATAACAATGGTAGTTTGGTGTTGAACAGGCACAGCAGGTCAGGCAGCATCTGAGGAGCAGAGAATCGACGTTTCGGGCAAAAGTCCTTCATCAGGCTTTTGCCTGAAACGTCGAGTTTCCTGCTCTTCGGATGCTGCCTGAACTGCGTGCTTTTCCAGCACCACTCTAATCTTGACTTTGATCTCCAGCATCTGCAGTACTCACTTTCCCCTCTAACAACGGTAGGCCATTCAACATGCGAATTTAGGCAAAAGTGTCAGAAGCTGTTTGTTGAGAACATCAGTCATTCGAGAATTTCTAACAGGAGTCATTGTTAGTGAGAAGTGATGGATGTTTGGTCACAACACACCTGAACAGGTTGATTACAGTGTTCCTTCCAAGCTGCACACACAGCTGCTCTGATATTCTGCTTATGTGATTGGCATGCTGATGTGGATTGCAGCATTGACTTCCAGTACCAAAAGTTGCAGTTGCATGTGGACTTACGAAGTCTGTGTTGATGTGGGGAAAAGGAATATTATAACCAACATTCTGACTAATGTTTTCTTCTGTGCAAACCTTGGTGATCCATATGCAGCTGCAATTTCTGGAGGTCAATGCTATGAATGGCTGCAGTGTGCCAGACATGGACCCTTAAAGCACAGTTTTGAGGGAAGTTTGGCTATGATGCAACTCTGGACCAACTGGGGTTCGAACCAGTCCTTCTGGTTGTGACATAGGGACACGATCACTGCACTACAAGGCCCACTTTGAATCAACCTGTTGGGAGACATTTCTGGTGCCGGTGGGACTTGAATCCAGGCTCATGCTATCACTGCGCCGTAGTAGCTCAGATACAAGTGTCCATGCACTAAATACTGTTTCTAGGTGTTTGAGAATGCAAGTAGAAGAGAATGGTTTGATCCGGTGACTTTGGGTTATGGACACAGCGTGCTCCCTCTGTGTCACTGTACTGCATGTGAATTTTGAAATGAAGAGTGAAAGCCTGGCTGATTTTCACTTCAGTGATCCAGAGATAACAATTTGTGGCATTCTTAACACCACTCATACAAAGATCGTGCAGCTTGATTCAAAATTGAATTATTCCCTACTTTCAAAAGCTCATTTCAAGCAGTGCATTTCATAACTGAGCAAGGCAGTACTAGTTTCTATAAAAATAATGTTAATTAAAAGGAACGTTATTTTTTCCGTGAGTGTATTACTATCAGAAGTTCAAATAGAAATCGATAGAAAAAATTTGACAATTTTTGCCTTCCGTGCAATGTGCATGACTTCAAATTTATTTCAATCAACTGTGACTTAGTTTCCTATCATACTTTCATCACTGATGGATTTGCAGATGAAAATTGATAAATTGATCACTGAATTTTGTAGAAGTTACAGCACAACTGACCATTCAACCCAGCTATCCAGGCAGTTGCTTATCCTTCACTGAACAGTAGTCCTAATTGCTTATACTCAGTCACTCCATTCCCATATCCCATTTTAAGAATCTGGTTTATTCAGTTTTGCCTTGTGTGATTCATGATAGTGAGGCAGTCCATGTTGTGTATTACGCCCCTGTCACTACACCCAATGCACATCAGGCATTCAATGATGTTCCTTTTCCTTTCTCCCTTAAATGGTGCAGAACCTTCAACTATTTCATAATAGTTGAAACTTCTGCCCTTCCAATTCTCTCTCACTCCCAATAAAATCACTTTTAAAACCTATCATTTCAGCCAAGCTTTCAGTTACTGTTCGTAATCTTTCCCTTCCTTGCTTAGCCTAATGATTTATTTGAACCCACGTGCAAAAATGGATTTCAAGCAGTGATCTGGCTAAATCTATATTTCAAATAAATACTGCAGTTTTATTCAAACAAATGTAAACTGCCAATGCTTACTGCTGAAGAAGGACTTTAAATATATCATTTTAATTTTATATGTTCAGAGCAGAGGTTAAAACCTTTTTGGACACTAAAAAATTGAGGGTATGACCTGGAATCTCAATCATCTATTAATTCTTTCCAGTTATAACGCAGTGTTTCTGTTAGTTGGCGTAACACACTTGTGAGCATGAGTTGTAAGGAGCATGGAAAGACATGTACTTGTTAAGAGTTAGTCAGGACAGAGCTGGGAGTAAGGATTTATGATTGGAATTGAGAAAAAAGGAAGGTGCAGATACCAGTGGCATTGATTTTAGAGGAAGCAGGAATGGGTAGGGTAATAGGCTGCAGGAGGGAGATGGATAAACCACTGCATTCTGTCTAATAGAATAGGATAGAGGAGAATCCTACTGTTTAACCAGGTTTGAAAAAGCACAAGACCTCTTATGCCACGCTAGAAAACCTTTAATATTATGATTGCATGACAAATTGAAACTTTTGAAGAGTTGAAGCTGTATCCTGCTAATAGCACGGACACAGTTTTTCTTTGACATGGGCAGTAGACTTTGGATTGGAGCTACAGTAGAAATGGCCCAGTGGTGCTTTGGATCAAGTAGACATTTAGCAGTGACAAGATGGCAAAGAGGCCATCTAATAAGCCAGTTTTTCACTGGTTCCATGGCAAGAGATGGCAGCTAGAAGAACTCCTCCAACATTAGTATACAAGTTGAGATGTTCATATAGGAGTCAATTAGCTCAGTTGACTGGAAGGCTGGTTTGAAACACAGATGCCTACACTGTGGGTTCAATTTTTGCATTCACTCAAGCTACCGTGTAGTCCCGCCTTCTCAAAATCATCCCTGGCCATGGCGAGCCTTAGGTTAAATGCACCGTCAATCGTCTCTCTTTAATGAGTCATACGGTCCTCTAAGACCATGACAACTTTACCTTAACTTACTTTACTGTGTGACAGAAAAGATAACAGAAATATTTATAGATCTGGAGATACATGCAAATATGCAAAATATTTTGTTACTCTTGCTAATTCTCTGAAGTTTCAAAACGAGATTGTTCTGTCTTACTCTGTGAGTGATAAAGTAAAATGTTTATGTTTATAAATAACTGAACAACTTGGTAAAACATGGAATAAAACATTGTGCAAGCTAGCATTTTAAAAAAAAATTTATTGAAAAATTTTACTTTATAAAATTAGCAAGTCACAAAGATCTATCAAACACATCAGAATGTTCTTCCTCGCACAAAAAGCGAGAATGTTAAAAAGCTTTTCCCATGTACATCTATGTGAGGTAAATATGGCAAACCCAGGAGTAAAGATACTGGATCCATCTTGTTTTCAGTCCCCAAGACCCTCTCTATACTCCTGCCACAGCACTCCAATATGCATGGAGCCTATGGCATGACCACAGACAGTGACTGAGGGTACCCGTATTTATTTTACATTTGGGGCACATTGAAGATGCTCCCTGCTTAAATTTTGCAAGACGATCTAGGGCCAGATGAGGCCTATGAAGAATCTTTAACTGCATAGCATTGGTCCTATTACATATCGAAATCCTCCTGGCATTCTCACAAATGTCCTCCCATGTTTCCAAAGTGATCTCAACTCCTAACTCTCTCTCCCATACCTCACGTAGACGCTCAATGTCACTCAAGGAACCTCCCCATAACAAATGATAGAGAGTATTCACTGAAAGAGTGCCCTTAGTCTGAAGTACCATCTTTTCCGTATCAGATCTATAACACTTAGTCGAGAGTATCGTCTCCTTTCAGATAAAATCTGTCATCTGAAATAAACGCAAGAGGTCCCTACTTGGCAATCCACATTTCAGTGTTATTTCATCAAAAGACATCAACGTTTCTCCCTCAAACAGATCACTTAAACAAGAAACTCCCCTGTCCACCCAAAGTTTAAATCTGGGATCCATTGTCCTTGGCTAGAAACCTGGCATGCCAACTATGGGAATGAGAAAAGATGTTTAAGTCATATTACCCTTCATCTGCCTCATTACTCTCCATGTTTTGACCATGTTAGTAACTATTAAAATATGGGTTGAAAAGTGTGGTGCTGGAAAAGCACCTGAAGAAGGGCTTATGCCCGAAACGTCGATTCTCCTGCTCCTCGGATGCTGCCTGGCCTGCTGCGCTTTTCCAGCACCACACTTTTCAATTCTGGTCTCCAGTACCTGCAGTCCTCACTTTCTCCGACTATTAGATTATGCCAATATTCCGCAACTGTCCTCATGTTGTCTAAAAACATGTTGATAAGAGGACACTTCGTCTGGGAGGCCTCAATGTCCAACCATGTTGATCCCGAGACCCCACAGGCCCAGTCACTTAAAGATAAGGGGGAGCTCAGTTGGTATCTTTTAATGTCCGGGAGGTCCACTCCCCACAATCCCTGGGGCAGTTGCTGTTTTGCAAGCTTAAAAGGGGCTGCTTAGAACATAGAACAATACAGCACAGAACAGGCCCTTCGGCCCACGATGTTGTGCCAAACATTTGTCCTAGCTAAAGCACCTATCCATGTACCTATCCAATTGCCGCTTAAAGGTCACCAATGATTCTGACTCTGCCACTCCTACAGGCAGCGCATTCCATGCCCCCACCACTCTCTGGGTAAAGTACCTACCCCTGACATCCCCCCCTATACCTTCCACCCTTCACCTTAAATTTATGTCCCCTTGTAACACTCTGTTGTACCCGGGAAAAAGTCTCTGACTG
>NC_057735.1:37470202-37478747 GCF_004010195.1 Chiloscyllium plagiosum | reverse complement strand
GCACCTTTCCTATTTCTGGCTTCAGCCCATACTACCTCCAGAGGCAGATCCCCCTCAAACTTCCTTTCTGCAGCCGTTATACCATTTCTAATTAGCAATGCCACCCCCCTCCTTTTTTACCACCCTCCCTAATCTTACTGAAACATCTGTAACCAGGAACCTCCAACAACCATTCCTGTCCCTCTTCTATCCACGTTTCCGTGATGGCCACAACATCGTAGTCCCAGGTACCTATCCACGCCTTAAGTTCACCGACCTTATTTCTGATACTCCTTGCGTTGAAGTATACACACTTGAGCCCATCTCTGTGTTTGCAAGTATTCCCTGTCAGTGCTACCTTCTTCACAGCCTCCCCACACACTTGGTCATCCTGACAAACAGCTAGCCTACTTGCTGGACTAAAAGTCCGGATCCCATCACCCTGCCAAATTAGTTTAAACCCCCCCGAAGAGTGCTAGCAAACCTACCTCCCAGGATATTGGTGCCCTTCTGGTTCAGGTGCAACCCGTCCTGCTTGAATAGGTCCCACCTTCCCCAGAATGCAGTCCAATTGTCCAAATATCTGAAGCCCTCCCTCCTACACCATCCTTGCAGCCACGTGTTCAACTGCACTGTCTCCCTATTCCTTGCCTCACTGTCACGTGGCACCGGCAACAACCCAGAGATGACGACTCTGTCTGTCCTAGCTTTTAGCTTCCAGCCTAACTCCCTGAGCTCCTGAATGACCTCCCACCCCTCTTCCTACCTATGTCATTGGTGCCAATGTGCACCGCGACTTCTGGCTGCACACCCTCCCCCTTAAGGATTCTGAAGACACGGTCCGAGACGTCTCGAACCCTGGCACCCGGGAGGCAACAAACCATCCGAGAGTCTCACCCATGTCCACAGAACCGCCTGTCTGTCCCTCTAACTATAGAATCTCCTCTAACTAGCGCTCTCCACCTCTTCCCCCTTTCCCTTCTGGGCCTCAGAGCCAGACCTTGTGCCAGAGACCCGGTCACTGCAGCTTACTCCTGCTAGGCTGTCCCCCCCAACAATATCCAAAGCGGTATACTTATTGTTGAGGGGAATGACCACAGGGGATCCCTGCACTGCCTGCTTCCTCCCCTTCCCACCTCTAACTGTTACCCAGTTACCTCTGCTTATAGCGCTAAATAAAATAACTAAACCAGCCATTCAATTTCTGTAATGTTTACCAAGGAAAGAACAAAGGCAATGGTGCAATAAGCGAGGAAGAACAATCATTTTGATAAGAGCGACTTGACCCAACTGTGATATTGGAAGGACCTTATCTTTGAAGTTCTTGTTTAATCTTGTCAGACAAATGAACAAAATTAACCTTGAATAATTGATCAAAGCTAGGGGTAACAGAGAGGCCCAAGTAAAGAAATCCTCCCTGTGCTGACTTAAAAGGGAACACACCTTCCATATCATGTATTCCCCTAAGACCCCCTATAGGGATCACCTTCGACTTTGAAAAATTGATCTTGTAACTTGAGAAAGAGCCAAATAAATTAATACACCGTATCAAACAGGGCACCAAGACTGTCGGGTTCAAAAGAAAAATTAGGACGTCATCCACGTATAGTGTAATCTTATGCACCTTTGACCCCACCTTTGGGGCAGCGATATTAGGGTCCCCACGAATTTCCTCTGCCAATGGCTCAATCACCAATGTGAAAAGCAAAGGTGAAAGGGGACAGCGTTGCCAACTGCCTTACTAATGTTCAAATTGTC
Source organism: Chiloscyllium plagiosum (assembly GCF_004010195.1). NCBI lineage: Eukaryota > Metazoa > Chordata > Chondrichthyes > Orectolobiformes > Hemiscylliidae > Chiloscyllium > Chiloscyllium plagiosum. The sequence continues at coordinate 37,477,010 of NC_057735.1, read as the reverse complement.
AGACCTTGTACCATTGGTGAGAACCACTGCCAGAGGATCACTGTAAAGGACTCTTACTCATCTAGTCAACACTTCAACCAGGCCAAACCGCTCCAGAGTATAAAAAAGATATGGCTATTCCACCCCATCAAATGTCCTCTTCGCATCCAAAGAGACCACCAACACTTGAACCGATCACTGCTGGCACACTTGAATCATGTTAAGCAATCTCCTAACATTATTCGAGAATCTGTGACCCTTTATAACAATAGAAGGCAATACCTCTACCAACCTCAAAGCCAAAGTCTTAGAAAAAATATTAAAATCGAAGCTTAAAAGTGAGATAGGTCTATAAGAAGCACAATCCTCTGCGGTCTTCCCTTTCTTGAGGATAAGAGAGATATTTGCCTCCCGCCATCCTTGAGAGAGGCTATCATGACTATATGAATAGTTATACCTGTCTAGCATCGGTCGTGACAGTATGTTTACAAGTACTTTGTAAAACTCACTGGGAAGATCATCTGGGCCAGGCGCCTTTCCACTATGAAGTTGCCTCATCGCCTTCTGTTTCTCTTGTGCTGTTAATGGAGCACTAAGGAGAGATGCCTGCTCAGCAGATACCCCCAGAAGATCCAAGTTCCTAAAAAAAGTCCCATCTAACCTCACAACACTCCGACTGATACAGTTCAGAATAGAACCTCTGAAACGCCCCATTGATCTTTTTAGCATTACAAGTAAGACTCCCACTCCCTTCCATAATAGAAGCAATAGATTGGGAGGCATTCTTGTTCCTTACCAGACAAGCCAAATATTTACCTGGCCTTGTCACCATGCTCAAGCAACCTTTGCTTTGCAAAGGAAAGTTCCTTCCTGGCTATATGGGTAAGCGTGGAGTTGAAGGCAGATCAATGGGCTGTGATCCTCTGCAGCTTAGCCACTGATGCTGTACTGTAATATGTCATCTCAGCTGCCTTCAGTCGTGCCTCCTGCTCTCCCTTCCGTTGCTCCTCGCTAATCGAGTATGAGGTAATTATCCCTCTTGCATGGGCCTTAGCAGTCTCCCGAAGAATGGATGGATTACTAGTTGTAACCAAGTTGGTGGCCAAAAATGCTTCAAATTCCCTAGAAAAGTACTCAACGAACTTAGTGTCCTTAAATCTTGACTACTAACTATACTGCTGCGTGATCAGAGATGGCAATATTCCCAATTGAACAAAATACCAACGAATCTAGAAAAGCTGTGGGAGTTAGGAAAAGATCAATCCTTGTCTAGCACTTGAGGATTGGAAAAGAACGTAAACTCCCTGCCCATAGAGTGGAGACGTTTCCAAATGTCTAGCAATCCCATTCCACACATAGATCATCAAGCTATTTAGACTGTGGAGAAAGCTTTGGAGGGCATTTGGGCATTCTATCCAGCATAGGATCCATAAGGCAATTAAAGTCTCCCCCCAACCCCCGATAATAATATGCTGTGACGGAAAGGCCAACAGCGTAGTGCATCAGTCAAAAATTTAAACGGTTATGTTGAAGGTTAATAGACATTGAAATAGACATATTCCTCACGATATATTAGAGCCTTCAGGATAACAAACTGACCACATTCATCTTTAACACAATCCATTAAATTAAATGGAAGGTTCTTCCGGACAAGTATGACCACCCCCCCCCCTGCTCTTTGTGTTAAAGGATGAGAAAAACACTCTATCAAAGCCGTCCTGCTGTAACTTCAAGTGTTCCTTATCATTAAGGTGAGTTTGCTGCAAAAGGGCAACAGCCACCCTCTCCGTTTTAAGGCTTAACAACGCATTTTTCCTTTTAGCTGGCGAATGGATCCCTCTAATATTCCAGGTGCACCATTTAAGAGCACTCCTAGCCATGATCCTTTATAACCACTTTTGACCTGCTGAGAGGAAAAATTCGACTTATAGCATGCTGGGAGTCGTGAAATCTATTTACAAAAAAACCAAAACACTAAACTACAAAATACAAAGGCACTTAATGGGGGACTTTACCCCCTGCCCATAGAGAGTGTTTACACCTTCCATGCACATCTCCAATCCCCTTTCCAGCTCAAGCTGCACCCCAACCCAAGCAATAGAAAGAAACAGACAAAACAATGAGCACTTTGCCCACCCCCAATTAGATACCAACACCAATCCTAATTGGAGAACAAAAAACACACCAACAGCAGCTTCTTGAAGAAAAGGGTAACATTCACTTGTTCTGAAGAGTCAAATGACCACACCATCTCCTCATGAGTAATATGAAGCACCGCTGGGTATCTCATCGAATATTGAATACCAAGATCCCTTAATTTTCTCTTGACCTCATCAAACTATTTCCTTCTATGGATCACCACCACAGAAAAGTCCTGGAAAAACATTATCTTAGTTCCTGATAAGTTAAGGCCTGTGGATGTTTCCCCATCCCTCTAGAACATTCCAGCACTCTGTCCTTGTAGCCTTGAAATTGTGTCAGGACTAAGTGGGGATGCCCAACCAGATTGGATCTGCGCACCGCAGCCCGGTGAGCTCTGTCAATCTTCACCCAGTCCGCCTCGGCATCCCAGCAAAGAAACTGTGGTAGCAAATCTTCAAAACAACTTGTGAACTGCCCACCTACCACTCCCTCCGGCAGCCCAACGACTCAGATATTTTTCCTCCTACCTCGGTTTTCCAGATCATTTACCTATTCAGTCAAGGCCTGGACCTGTTTTTCGAGAGCCTGGATCTGCCCAGTTGAGGACTTGACCTCTGTCTCCAATGCTGTGGTCCGCCGCTCGACCTCTTCAACTTGCTACCTGAGCCCTTGCAACTCCTTCTCAGGCTCCAGCCAAGTACGACTGTCTTCTATCAACTCCTTGAACTTCCCTTGGTTTACCATGAGTTCTTCAGCGACGTTCTGCTGTGCAGGTACCACTTTCTTGGCTGCCAAGGGAGTTACATCTGCAGTTGCAGTTGCGGGCCCACCCAGTTGCCTTCAGTGAGTGTCCCGTGTGTTGGGACTTGGCTGTATGTTTTCCTTTCATCATCCTCGCTCGCTCAAAAAGGATTTACAATAGAACTTCAACTATCTGCACATTAACCATTCGAATCCCAGACCATCCAAACAAGACCCCAAGGCCCTGCAAAAATGGTACCAGGCAACCCAGCGTTCAGTCGTCAGTTAAATGCCATTATGACGTGAATTGCAGGATAATCGAGAGGTGAGTTGCCGGATAATCGAGAGACACTCTGACAACCGGCACTCATGGGATTACCGCTTGTTTCCGGCTGCCCGAACTCCCCACCCGTCAAGCTCGGACAATCAAGGCTCCACTGCAAATGGATTTAAATGGTTTCACAACTGTTTAGTGTCCATTTTCTCTGAAAAAAAGGTAAGGTGGGGGGGGGGGTGTTTTAAATAAAACACTACTGCTGGGTTGGGGTGCAGAGCTCAGCAAGGCAGATCTACTCAGATTTCCACCATCTTGGATCCCCCTAGCATTTTATTTAATCCTTCAATGTGCATTTATGTATCTCGTGCTCTAATTTGAAATCCTATTTCTGTCTCATTGTATAGTTTAAAACCAAACTTAAATTTGGTTTCCAGGGTTTCTTTCGAAGAACAATTCGTATGAAGCTGAAGTATGAGAAATGTGATCGTAACTGTAAGATCCAGAAAAAAAACAGGAATAAGTGCCAGTATTGTCGCTTCCAGAAGTGCCTGGCATTAGGGATGTCACATAACGGTGAGTAAATGTTGCTAAAACAAACAAATGAAAATGTAAGACGTAATAAGTTGACAGGCTTCATAGCTTTCCAATGTAGAAATGCAGCATTTATAAGCTATTGTATTAATATACCTTTATTTTATTTAAGGATTGCTTTACAAGCATCTCACATGACGAAAACTCCGAAGAATCAATTATTAATTGATACAAGCAATTGATAACTTGCCACTTCATTCCTGATTCACTCCAGTTACTTCAGTAGTTCATCTTTGTTGATTCCCTTTTGAATTAGTCCTGTCTTTAAAAATGATTGAGCTCATTGCATCATACTTGCCTGGAAAGCCCAGGTTTAGCCTTGATCTCTGCCAAGTTAACTGCCTGACTGATCTGATGGTTTTTCAAAAAGAATTGGCTCACTGTACCCACATTTTGGATGGAGGAAAGTCAGCCAATGTTTTTGATCGTGATCACTGAGAAGAAAAAAGAAAGAAATGTAAAGAAAAATCAATTAGGCAAGTTTGCTATTAAAGAAGCAAAAATGTGGATTTAATTGTAAACTCCGTGTTCCTCAAATGAGAAAACAGTCTTGCCTGTTCTTGTGGCTGCCAAAGACCCCTTGGCATTTTGAAGAATAATGGGGAGCTTCTGATTTTAATATTTGTTTTTCAACCAATGTCACCTTAAGTGAGGTTGAACGTGTTAGTTCACTTTGCTGGTTTTAAGGACTGTATGTAAATTGGTTATCATGGTTTTCCTACAACAAACTGAGAGGTACTGTGTTGATCTCTCAGTTCTTCCTTCTTTGTATGTTTTATAATGTTCTCAAATCTCATCTGTCTATATTAAATCTTTGTAATGCATGCAAAGCTATTGTTCTTGCATGCTATTTCTGGAATTGATGAGATGACAGCCATGAAGAACAGTATGAATACTGATCCTTGCATATTAGGGGAAGAGTGAAAAGGTTACTGTGTTTACAGTTGTTACCACAGTCAAGAACTGCCTGCTTTCAATTTGTGCTAATGACCTTGTGTTGAAATTTTGTATAGCAGAATAGAGTGCAATGATTGATACATGTTGAAAACAGAATTGCTATTCATGGACCTGCCGAATAATAAATGATTTAAATTTAAGTTAATTTTATACTTAACCAAAATGAGCTGAATTCATTGCCACGTATAACTTTGTTTTCTCTGGTAACAGCCATCAGATTTGGCCGAATGCCTGAAGCAGAGAAGAAAAAGCTAGTTGCGGGACTTCTAGCTAGTGAAGCAACAGTTCAAAACCCAGTTATAGCTGATCTAAAATCACTGGCGAAACATGTCTATGATGCATATCTAAAGAACTTCAATATGACTAAGAAAAAGGCACGAGATATTCTAAGTGGAAAGGCTACCAAGGACCCTGTAAGTAAAGGGAAAAAAAGAGCCTTGTTGATCTCCTCTGTATTTGGTAATCAATGTAGAGGCTTCCCTGATATAACTATACATGATTCAATCAATATTGATTGCACCTCCTTAAGAAACAGGAACACAACATTGCAGTTAAATGGTACACTTCACATTCTTTGGCTATCCTGAAGTTCTTCTTGGTTAATGAAGCACAGAAACAGGTTTCATTTATGCAGTGCTATTGAGATAACAAAATGTTCCCTCAATGCTAAATAGCAGCTTAGTCACATTAAAATGAATGCTGAGTGTAAGGAAGCTACATTAGATGTGGTGATCTCTTCGATGGGCCAAATTACCCCTTTCTATGATTCTTACAGACAATGCAGCCACTGTTTCTGCAACCACTTCCTTTAGGAGCCTAGGGTGCTGGTCAGCAGGTCCAGGAGACTTGTTTATCATTTAGTCTGATTAGATTTCCTTGTATGTTTGGTCTGATAATCAAGATTATTTGAAATTCCTCCCCCTTTTTCTCATGATGTTTACTGATTTTGGACTGCTTTTTGTATCTTTTATCGTAAAAATAATTACAAAATACTTTTCAAAGTCTATGCCATATTGTTTTTCTCTCCATTACTTGCTTCCCTGGCCTCGCCCTCTAAGGGACCAATGCTTACTTCCCTACTATCTTCCTTTACTTGTACATGTAGAAGCTTCTACCAGCAGATTTTCTAGTGAAGTGTTTGTCACATTTCAATTTCTCCCACTTTACTAATTTTTTGACTTATCCTTTAGTTTCTAAACTTTTCGCGATCTTCTGGGCTACCGCGAATCTTTGCAGTGCTGTACGTTTTTTCTTTATATTGGTGCTATTCTTAACTTGATTAGTTAGCTATAATATTATGCATTCTTCTCAAGTTTTTTTTCCTCAATGGAATTTATCTTTGAGAGTTATGAAGTTTCTTCTTCAGTGCTGCCTTCCACTGCTTCTCTACTGTATTATCTTTTCATTTACTTTGCTATTTCATTTTAGCTAACTCTGTTTCATTCCCATATAATTGCCTTTCTTTTCTTTTTGATACATTAATTGCAGACACACATTTCTCATTTTTTAACCTGAATGTAAAATTCATCATCTTGTGATCAATGTTATTTCGAGATTCATTTTGACTAATTGTGTCTCATTGTACATTATTATGTGTAAATTACCCTATTTCCTGGTTGATTCCAGAAACAATGTGCAACGAAACTGTGACAAAGACACTCACATGGGTCGAGGCTAATTGTGCCATTTGATTCTTCCAACATAAATCAATAGTAAAGTCTCTTGGATTAATGTAATACCATTCTCACAAGCCTCCATTATTTATTGTTTTATACTCTGCCCTGTTATCTAGCTACTGCCAGGTACCCACAAAAGACTCCCACAAGTGATTTATTTTCCTTTGCTCTTTTTTTCAGGAAGCATATGTCAGGTACAGACAGGATAGATCGAGTGAATCCTTAGAGTATAAAGAAAGTAGGAGTATACTTAAGAGGGAAATCAGGAGGGAAAAACGGGGACATGAGATAGCTTTGGCAAATAGAATTAAGGAGAATCCAAAGGGGTTTTACAAATATATTAAGGACATAAGGGTAACTAGGGAGAGAATAGGGCCCCTCCAAGATCAGCAAGGCGGCCTTTGTGTGGAGCCACAGAAAATGGGGGAGATACTAAATGAATATT
>NC_057735.1:37461536-37470159 GCF_004010195.1 Chiloscyllium plagiosum | reverse complement strand
AGTCACAGATGAGGTGCCGAAAGACTGGAGGTTGGCAAACGTGGTGCCACTGTTTAAGGAGGGTGGTAAGGACAAGCCATGGAACTATAGACCAGTGAGCCTGACCTCGGTGGTGGGCAGGTTGTTGGAGGGAATCCTGAGGGACAGGATGTTCATGTATTTGGAAAGGCAAGGACTGATTTGTGATAGTCAACATTGCTTTGTGTGTGGGAAATCATGTCTCACAAACTTGATTGAGTTTTTTGAAGAAGTAACAAAGAAGATTGATGAGGGCAGAGCAGTAGATGTGATCTATATGGACTTCAGTAAGGAGTTCGACAAGGTTCCCCATGGGAGACTGATTAGCAAGGTTAGATCTCATGGAATACATGGAGAAATAGCCATTTGGATACAGAACTGGCTCAAAGAAGACAGAGGGTGTTGGTGGAGGGTTGTTTTTCAGACTGGAGGCCTGTGACCAGTGGAGTGCCACAAGGATCGGTGCTGGGCCCTCTACTTTTTGTCATTTACATAAATGATTTGGATGCGAGCATAAGAGGTACAGTTAGTAAGTTTGCAGATGGACATGTAGTGGACAGCGAAGAGGGTTAACTTTAGATTACAACAGGATCTGGACCAGATGGGCCAATGGGCTGAGAATTCAGATAAATGTGAGGTGCTGCATTTTGAGAAAGCAAATCTTAACGGGACTTATACACTTAACGGTAAGGTCCGAGGGAGTGTTGCTGAATGAAGAGACCTTGGAGTGCAGGTTCATAGGTCGTTGAAAGTGGAGTCGTAGGTAGATAGGATAGTGAAGGCGGCGTTTGGTATGCTTTCCTTTATTGGTCAGAGTATTGAGTACAGGGGTTGGGAGGTGATGTTGCAGCTAGGCTGGACATTGGTTAGGCCACTGTTGGAATATTGCATGCATTTCTGGTCTCCTTCCTATCAGAAAGATGTTGTGAAACTTAAAAGGGTTCAGAAAAGATTTACAAGGATGTTGCTAGGGTTGGAGGATCTGAGCTACAGGGACAGGCTGATGCTGTTTTTCCTGGAGCGACGGAGGCTGAGGGGTGACCTTATAGAGGTTTACAAAATTGAGGGGCATTGATAGGATAAATAGACAAAGTCTTTTCCCTGGGGTCGGGGAGTCCAGAACTAGAGAGCATAGGTTTAGGGTGAAAGGGGAAGATATAGAAGAGACCTAAGGGGCAACGTTTTCACGCAGAGGGTGGTACGTGTATGGAATGAGCTGCCAGAGGATGTGATGAAGGCTGGTACAATTGCAACATTTAAGAGGCATTTGGACGGGTGTATGAATAGGAAGGGTTTGGAGGGATATGGGCCTGGTGCTGGTATGTGGGACGAGATTGGGTTGGGATATCTGGTCGGCATGGACGGGTTGGACCGAAGGGTCTGTTTCCATGCTGTACATCTCTATGACTTGTTTCTACATTTTGAAAGTTTGAACCAAGATAATTTCTCACCACTAGACTGATCGCATTCATTATTAACAGATCCACTCACTTCTTTATCCTTTCTTCTTCTTGCTCCAAAATATAAACTGCTTTTAAATATTTGAGTCTCAGCACTGGTCACTTTACAATCCTGTCTCTATAATTGCTATTATCTCATACTCATTTAATTCTATTTGCGTGATCAATTCATTATTCTTGTTAATCTGTATGGATTAGATAAAGACCTGCCAATTTTGTCTTTTTACCATTTTTTTCCTTACTTTGACCTGATTTCCTGATGCACCCTTATTTTTGTATATTCTGTCCCTTCTTGTCATACTCTGTTTGACATTATTTATGTCACTACTCTGCACAAATGTCTTGCCATTTCTCTTCACCTTGCCAAAATCCATCCCTTCAAGTGAGTCTTCACCTACTATTTAGTATCAGAGTGCTCACTGTAGTCCTAATTACATAATTCACCAATACACTGGTCCCATTATGGTTCAGGTGAAAGCCATGCCTAAGTTGCAACTCCCTTTCTCCCCACTCCTGGTGCCAGTGTCCCATGAATCCAAAACCCCATTTGTTCCTCACCAATCTTTGAGCCACGCATTCCACTCAAATTCTATTTCACTTATGTCAATTTTCTCTTTGCTCAAGTAGTAGCCCTTTATCTTTGTGGTTCTTCTTTTCAATTTAGCCCCTAGCTGCTTATACTCCTTCAGCAAAATCTGCCTATGTCACTGATACTCAGTTGAACCATGACAACTTGATCCTTTCCCTCCCACTCAAAGTTCCTCTCATTTACTGAGGGGAAATCTTTAACCCTGGGACTATATTTATATCAAAACCCAGCAATCAAAGGGCCACCCATAGAACTGCCCTCTCTCAAGGTCACACAGTGACCTATATAAGGCAGCTGTATAAATACTGGTGAGATGCAAGAAAGTCTTTCTTCACAATGGAATGAAGCAATGGCAAGTGTTGACATAACTCAGACTGTATGTACCTAGTAGGAGAAAGTTATAATTTGTGTAACAAGCCCGTTTCCATTAAAGATGTGAATACAGAAATTTGTGATGGAAACAAAGTATGCAGATGTGGCATTTATAAAATAACGTGGTTATTACTTTCAGAAAGAATGGAGGGGTGTACTTTGAACAGAAAGTACTGTCCCTGGACTTTGCTTTCCACTAACTTGAGAGAAAGAACCACATCCTTTTCGTTTGAGATTCAGCAGGTAACTCACAAAAAGATAGTGGAGGAAATGTCAGGGTACCTTTATGGCATCAACTGCCACTGTGGCTTTTAAGACTTTTTCGATCACTTCAATGCTAAATTACAACTTAATAGTAAAGGTACTAGAAGTACTGTTTCTAATGTTATGGAAACATAACATTAATTCAAGATTAAAGTGTGATGATAATTCTATTATTCGTTAGCAGTCCTAATTCGAAATGAAGTTAGCTCTGTAGTAATGCTTTACTTGTATTTGGATTGAACCATAATCTGGCTTGCTATTTAATACCAGTGCTTTGGATTTTTATCCACTGCCCAGAAATGTAAAACGAGGCTTTCAATTGCTTCTTAAAGCATTTCTCACAAAGTGAATTATTAAATAATCATTCATAGATTTACTTACATTTACGTTATATTTCACGTCTTTCAAAAATGTCTTGAATAATTTATGTGCACTAAATTATATTTCATGCAAGTCAAAATAATGTTTTTATTAAATTCATTCATGGGATGTGAGCATTGCTGGCTAAGTCAGCATTTATCACTGGTACCCTAGTTGCCCAGAGGGCAGTTAAGAGTCACTGACGTTGTTGTGAATCTGGAGTCGCATTTAGGCCAGACTAGTTAAGGATGGTGGATTTCTTTCCCTCAGGGATATCAATGAACAAGATGGAATTTTCTGATAGTTATGATTCTGTGGTGGTGTCATAGTCACCATTAGACTCCTAATACCAGATTTGTTTTATTGAATTTGAATTCCACCATCTGCCAAGGGAGCATTCGAACCCAGGTTCCCAGAACTATGCCTAGGTAACCTGTAAGTAAGTGGTACCGCCATTTTGTGCTCAACCAAATTTTCTAAACCAGCATAGGGATAAATGTTAAGTTTATTGACTGGCGTTGGTCAGTAGACCCAGGGGAATTTCCTAGGAGAAAGTGAGGTCTGCAGATGCTGGAGATCAAAGTTGAAACTTTATTGCTGGAACAGCACAGCAGGTCAGGCAGCATCCAGGGAACAGGAGATTCGACGTTTCGGGCACAGGCCCTTCTTCAGGACGTCGAATCTCCTGTTCCCTGGATGCTGCCTGACCTGCTGTGCTGTTCCAGCAATAAAGTTTCAACCAGGGGAATTTCCTGTTTGTGTAAGTGGTGCCTTCATCTATTTGAATGCATTTCACCTAAAATACAGCCCCTCAGCCTCACTGTGACAAGGCAGACCAGCCTGGATTATGTACTAAACTCTGAAGTGGAACTGAAATGTGCAGCACCCTGACTGAGAGGGAAATGTATTGGTAAAAGTAACATTAATAGAAATTTAATTCCAATATAATACTTCTCTGAAGTCAAAGTTGAGGTTTTATACCTGCACCTTTTTAATATTGAAACTAAACCATGCCCAAAAGAGGAAAAATACTTAACGCTGATATTAAATTCTCCTTTCAACAATATCAACATCAATGTCACAATCACAAATCATTAAAGATAGATATCCTAATTATATGTTTGGAAAAATAAGTCATACTTGTAATTGATCTCATACAATAGTTGCATCTTTTGTAGTAGTTTGGTATGTTAGAATGCTGAATGAAGTTTAGTGAACATTCTGTGCTCTATGTTGAAGCTAACAGAGTAATACTAACTAGCTGAAATTTAGCCATTACTGAACACATTTTGGAAAACTAGCAATTTTGGATGTAATGTGCATATTCATGTTTTTGGGACCTGATCAGGTGTACCCTTGAACTTTGTAGGAAGCTAAGGGAATGATTGCTGGGTCACTTGCTGAATATTTGAATCATCGATAGCCACAGGTAAGGTGCCAGAAGACTAGAGGTTGGCTAATGTGGTCCTCCAATTTAAAAAAAGTGATAAGGAAAAGTCAGGGAACTGTAGACCGGTGAGCCTGACATCGGTGATGGGCAAATTGTTGGAGGGGCTTCTGAGGGACACTATTTACATGTATTTGGAAATGCAAGGACTGATTAGGAGTAGTCAACATGGCTTTGTGTATGGAAAATTGTGACTCATTATCTTAACTGAGTTTTGTTTGAAGGGGTAGCGCAGAGGATTCCTGAGGCAGTGGGGTGGATGTGATCTATATAGACTTTGGTAAGGCGTTCAACAAGGTTCTGTATGATAGAATGGCTAGCAAGGTTAAATTGCATGGAATACAGGGAGAACTAGCCATTTGGACACAGAACTGGCTTGAAGGTAGGCATTAGTGGGTGATGGTGGTGGAGGGTTGTTTTTCAGACTGGAAGCCTGTGACCCGTGATGTGTTGCAGGGATTTGTGTTAGGTCCATTGCTTTTTGTCATTTGTATAAATGATTTTGATGTGAACATAGGAGTATAGTTAGTAAATTTGCAGATGACACCAAAATTGGAGGTACAGTGGACAGTGAAGAAGATTATTTCAGAACGTAATGGGACCTTGATCAGATGGGCTGAGGAATGACATGTTGTTTAATTTCAGTAAATGTGAGGTTCTGCATTTTGGAACGGCAAATCAGAGCAGGACTTATACACTTAATGGTAAGCCCCTGGGAAGTGTTGCTGAATGTAGAGACCTTGGAGTGAGTGTTCATAGTTCCTTGACAGTGGAGTTCCAGGTCGACAGGATAGTGAAGAAAGCTTTTGGTATGCTTGTCTTTACTGTCCAGAGCATTGAGTAGAGGAGTTGGGTGGTCATGTTGCGGCTGTACACTACATTTGGTTAGGCCGCTTTTGCAATACTGCATGCAATTTTGGTCTCCCTGCTATAGGAAGGATGTTGTGAAACTTGAAAGGGTTCAGAAAAGATTTACAAGGATGCTGCCAGGGTTGGAGGATTTGATCTATAGGGAGAGGGTGAATAGGCTGGGACTGTTTTCCCTGGAACATTGGGAAACTTTATAAAAGTTTATAAAACCACTGAGGGGCATAGATAGGCTGAGTAGCCAAGGTCTTTTCCCCAGGATAGTGAGCCACAACTAGAGGGCATAAGTTTAAGGTGAGAGGGGAAAGATTTAAAAGGGACCTGAGGGGCGATGTATTCATGTTTGGAATGAGCTGCTAGAGGAAGTGTTGAAGGCTGGTACAATTACAACATTTTAAAGGGCATCTGGCTGGGTATATGAATAGGAAGGGGCCAAAATCTGGCAAATGGGTCTAAATTAATTTAGGATATCCAGTCAGCATAGACAAGTCGGACCGAAAGGTCTGTTTCCATGCTGTACAGCTCAATGACTTGGCAATAGCCTGTTTTAATCTTGTACGAGAAGTAATAGTTGGAACAGAGTTTTTTTTATTTAAAAAATGTGAGAGAAGACAGGAGAGAGGTGCCAGGTGAATTGTTCTTGCAGAAGGCCAGTACAGACACATGGGTTGAATGGGTTCCATCTGTGCTGTAATCATTCTCTATTTCTGTGACACATGATATTTAATTGGATCTATTCTGCTTAACAGTTTTAAATTTCACTTAAAGATTAGTCCAAAGCTGAATATAATTTAAAATTATCAACTAATTTTTTTTTCATTTTGTATTTAGCTTCCAATACTGATTTATTTGCTAAGCTATTTTGATTTAATTTAAATACTCTACCATTCAAAATTAGGTAGCTAAAATGTTGGGATATATTTTTGAATATTTACAATTGATGTACAGCAGAGACATCTGTTGGCTATAAATAGTAATGTGTGCATCTTTTAACTCTCAGGGAAGTATATCATATTTGTGAATAGGGAGTTTTAGTTCAGTGGACTTGAGACTCTGAAGTACTGTACTTGAAAATTAAAATTATGCCCTCGTACTAACATTCCTTTATTGCATCTCTTCATACTACACTCTGCAATTTTCTCAAACTACTATTTCCTTTGAGCTCTCCATTCTAGATTCCATCTTCAATACTCAGCCCTATATCACATTGTCATAGAGATGTACAGCACAGCACCTGGCCCATATCCTTCTAAACTCTTCCTATTCATATACACATCCAGATGCCTTTTAAATGTTGCAATTGTACTGCCTCCACCACTTCCTATGGCAGCTCATTCCATACATGTACCACTCTTTGCATGAAAAATTTGCTCCTCAGGTCTCTTTTATATCTTTTCTCTCTCACAGTAAACCCAAGCCCTCTAGTTCTGGACTCCGCCAACCCTCTTTTTTGTTTGTCTATTTATCCTATCCATGCCCCTCATTTAAGGTCACTGCTCAGCCTCCAACGCTCCAGGGAAAACAGCACCAGCCTATTCAACCTCTCTTTATAGCTCAAATCCTCCAACCCTGGCAACATACTTGTAAATCTTTTCTGAACCCTTTCAAGCTTCACAACATCTTTCCAATAGGAAGGAGACCAGAATTGCATGTAATATTCCAACAGTGGCTTAACCAATGTCCTGTACAGCTGCAACATGACCTCCCAACTCCTGTACTCAATGCTGTGATCAATAAAGAAAAGCATACCAAACACCTCCTTCACTATCTTATCTACCTGCAACTCCACTTTCAAGGAGATATGAACCTGCACTCCAAGGTCTCTTTGTTCAGCAACACTCCCTGGGTAGGACCTTACCATTAAGTGTATAAATCCTGCTAAGATTTGCTTTCCCAAAATGCAGTACCACCCATTTAAACTCCATCTGCCACTTTTCAGTCTGTTGGCCCATCTGATCAAGATCCTGTTGTAATCTGAGGTAACCTTCTTCGCTACCAGTACACCTCCAATTTTGGTGTCATCTGCAAACTTACTAACTGTACCTCTTATGCTCACATCCAATCATTTATATAAATGACGAAAGGTACTGGACCCAGCACTGATCCTTGTGGCACTCCACTGGTCACAGGTCTCCAGTCTGAAAAACAACCCTTCACCACCACCCTCTGTCTTCTACCTTTTCAGTCAGTTCTGTATCCGAATGGCTAGTTCTCCTCTTATTCCATGAGATCTAACCTTGCTCACCAGTCTCCCATGGGGAAGTCCATATAGATCACATCCATTGCTCTGCCCTCATCAATCCTCTTTGTTACTTCTTCAAAAAAAACTCAATTAAGTTTGAGACATGATTTCCTACACACAAAGCCATGTTGACTATCACTAATCAGTCTTTGTCTTTTCAAATACATGTACATCCTGTCCCTCAGGATTCCCTCCAACAACTTGCCCACCACCAATGTCAGGCTCACTGATCTAGAGTTCCCTGACTTGTCCTTACCACCCTTCTTAAACAGTGGCACCACATTAGCCAACCTCCAGTCTTCTGGCACCTCACCTGTGACTATTGATGATATAAATATTTCAGCAAGGGGCCCAGCAATCAATTCCTTCGCTTCCCACAGAGTTGTAGGATACACCTGATCAGGTCCCGGGGATTTATCTACCTTTGTGTTTCCAGACATCTAGCACTTCCTCCTCTGTAATACAGACATTTTTCAAGATGTCACCATATATTTCCCTGCATTCTGTACCTTCCATGTTCTTTTCCACAGTAAACACTGATGCAAAATACTCATTTAGTATCTCCCCCAACTCCTGCAGTTCCATACAAAGGCCGCCTTGCTGATCTTTGAGGGGCCTATTCTCTCCCTAGTTACCCTTTTGTCCTTAATGTATTTGTAAAAACCCTTTGGATTCTCTTTAACTCTATTTGCCAAAGCTATCTCATATCCCCTTTTTGCCCTCCTGATTACCCTCTTAAGTATACTCCTACTGCCTTTATACTCTTCTAAGGATTCATTTGATCCATCTTGTCTATACCTGACATATGCTTCCTTTTTCTTAACCAAACCATCAATTTCTTCGGTCATCCAGCATTCCTTGTACCTACCAGCCTTTCCTTTCACCCTAACAGGAATATACTGTCTCTGGACTCACGTTATCTCATTTCTGAAGGCTTCCCATTTTCCAGCCTTCCCTTTATCTGCGAACATCTGCCCCCCAATCAGCTTTTGAAAGTTCTTGCC
>NC_057735.1:37434930-37461036 GCF_004010195.1 Chiloscyllium plagiosum | reverse complement strand
ACTCCAGCTTTATTCCCAGTGTTTTCCTTGGGTTATGAGATGCCTCTTAGAATTCCATCTTGTCACAACTTCCCTGTGTTATCCATATATCTAGCTATTCTTTTTTTTCTCTCTCCTGTTTTTAGGATTTTGGACCAGTGGTCTTTACCTCATGGACTCTCCTATAGGTGGAGGAATAGGGTCATCTTCTTCAAGCACCTCTTGCATACTGACCACAATCAATCCACATACGTATAGAGAGACTTATTGGATCCCTGCTAATCCTTATCCAAGAGTCCAGTTGTATTTCCGCAAGACAGTACCTTAGTTTGACTGAAAAGTTCACCTGCTGCTGAGAGGTGAATAAGGTACTTCCCAGGTGAATTGGAGTACCATTGTTTAGTTCCCATTTGGTTTATCTAAAGTGGCTAGTTGCTTGACCTCCAAAGTGCATTTATAGTGCACTGCAGTTCTCGATCACCAGCTTAGGAACTTCTCAGTCCACAGTTAGTTAAGATTGTCTAATATGCCGAATACTCCTCCATATCTGGAACCTCATTAGGATTATTGGAAAGCTGTCATTCTTGGTGCATCAGCACCATAAACAGGCTGTCAACTCTGCTGTTTGGTATCTTGGCTGCCCTCCCCCTGCTCCAGGATGTTATCACAGTTGTTCTCAACACTACTTATTGCATATAATACAATCCGATTTGCTTTAATGCTTCCCTTAGTCTGTTTATCTTATCCCGGCAAGGGCCATACACATTCTCTTGATTCTGACTAAGCTGGTTTTCCTTAACCAGATACTGATATGTAACATTTAGGTTTTATTTCTTTTGCTCCCAACAGCAGGTTAACTATCTTTTAAGTAAATCTTGGGTCAACTCATCTGCCTCCTTGTTCAGAGGATAATTTCATTCCATTGCTCCTTAGAAAGCACCTTTTTCCCTACGTTAACCCTGTTGCGTACAGTTGTACCTTCTATATGACGATACCAATTTGGTTGCTTACTAAAATAATGCATTTTGTTAATAATCCCCTTTTTGGCTTGGATGTTTAATATACATAGCCAACAATTTAAGACTCCCAAAGCATTTTTTGCACAAAACATGTTTATTTGACATTCATAAAAGAAACTTGCATTCAAGAAGACTTATACTTACTAATCCACTTGTTTGAGGTTGCCTGGGCTTGTTTGTAATTTAGAAAAAAGGGAGTAATTAATATTCTCCTTCCAATCTCCAGGTAATTATCAGCCTATTTCATCTTGACTTAGCGAGATATCCTCCTGGAGCCCTGTTCCTTATACCTTGCTCAGTGCTTACTATCTGCATGGAAAAGCTCTGAGTAGGCGAAACTTGCCTTCTCATTACTCATTGGTCAGTATTGTCTTGGCATCTTCAAGATTTTGATCATCTTACAAAGCTAGTTTTCTGATTTACAGCCTCACATGATTAACGAAACAATAATTTCATCTCTGCCAACTTCAAGTCTCCAGGCAACCAGCCATTTGGCTTATTTGTTACAAATTTAGCAATAACTTTGACCACATCAATTTAATATTCAACCGGATCTTGAGCACCAACTTGCAGATTTTTCTATGTTCAGTTCATTTAACATTAGCATAGTTACACCACATTATAGGCTTTGAGTCAAGATAGCCAGACCTTATGCATTAAACATCACTTAAACTTTGATTATTGCAAACACTTGTCATGCCATTAATAAGATCACTTGAACTCCACAGTACAGATAGTGCTCCGGTTTCCTCCCACAGTCCAAAGATGTGCAGGTCAGGTGAATTGGCCATGCTAAGTTGCCCATAGTGTTAGGAGCATTAGTTAGAGGGGAATGGGTCTGGGTGAGTTACCCTTCGGAGGGTCAGTGTGAACTGGATGGGTTGAAGGGCCTATTTCCACACTGTGGGGAATCTAATCTAAAATCTAGTACCCTCTTCTTTGGACATTTGTTTCTTTATGTTATTTATGTACGTCACCACAATTTGAGGAATTGTTTACAATGCTTCCCCTTTGTCATAAGGATTAAAATTAGGGAACACTATTGTTAAAAAAACTTACGTTTTAAGCAAAAACTCATGTCTGTTTTATTGCTGTGCAGGTCATGATTCTTTGGAACTCTTTCCAAGGGTACTGTGGAGGCAGAGCTATTGAATATTTGTAAGATAGTGGTCAGTGGATGATTGACTAAATATGGTGTAATGTTGGAAAACGCACAGGTCAGGCAGCATCTGAGGAGTAGGAGAGTTGACGTTTCAGGCATAAGCTGTTCATCAGGAATTCTGAAGAATGGCTTATGCCCAAAATGTCGACTCTCCTGCTCCTCAGATGCTGCCTGGCCAGTGCTTTTTACAGCACCACTCTTTACTCTGACTCTCCAGCATCTGCAGTCATCACTTTCTCCTAGTGACTAAATATGGTGCCTAAGTTTATCTGGATAAGTGGGAGTGCAGAGTTTAGGCATGTTATGGACCAGGTCACACTCCCTCAAAACATTTGAAGCAGGTAGCCCAGACACTAACATTTTCTTATTTTAAAGGTAGATGTTAAGTGGGTATTCCAGGAGTGAAACATCTGGTCAAACTACTACGTTTCAAGCAAAACAGAATTTATTTACACATCATGGTTAAAATACAATCAAAGGAAAACACAGTTTAGAATAACTTAATTATTTGAAAATCTAACTGACTTGAGATAGCAACTTAATTCCCGTAACATCCCACAAACACCCCTCTTGGCAAAAGGCAAATTCAACCTCAGGTTCTTACAGGCCAGAGAGATTTCAGAGAAAAGAGTCAGGCAAGAAACATCTGTTGAAGCATGGAACCTTTTTTCACAGTAACAGCTTCTCTGCTGCCAGCAATTTCTGATTGCCTGCTAAAACAAACCAAACAAGAAAAATCTAATCTGGGTGAACTGACCACTACCCTGCCATTGTTTAAAGTAGTCACTTCCAGACAGATCGACATCTTTGCCTTTACAACCCCTCTTGAAAGAAATGAGGAATAAAATAAGCTTGTTAAAGTGGCAGCATTGTCACAGGCCACAGTTAGATCTGTCATGATCTTACTGAATAGCACAGTCAGTTCAAATGATGACCTGCGTCACTCCGAAATTAGATGTATAGCTGACCCCTTATTCTGAGAAAAATGACCCTAGCACTAATCTCTCCAGTCAGTGGCAACAGCATCCGAGTCCATTCTGTAAAATCTTTTACGAATTATATTTTTGAGAGGTTGTTTAATTGATCTGAAGCCCTACCATATCTCTGCATAGTAGTTTTAACGTCTTTAATTCAACACTCATCTCTAAAGCTATTGTGTAGTAAATTTGTTCTATTCTGTCTGTACCCTTTCTAAAGCCTTCAGGTCCACCCGAAATGGTAGTGTTCAGAATTGGACACTAGTTCCGATGTGAAAGAATGAGTTTGCATCTTGCATAATGTACTTTTGTATTCTATGCCTTTGTTTACAAAGTCCTGCACCCATAAGAAATAGGAACAGGAACAGGAATAGGCTGCTTGTTTTTTGAGTCTGCTCTACTATTCAGTAGGATCATGGCTGATACAACATTCCTCACATCTACTTTTCTGTAGATGTGAGAAATTTCCCTGTATTCCTTAACTCCCTTACTGATAATCTGTATATCTCCACTGAAAATATCCAGAAGAAATTTTCCCCACAGCTCAAAGACACTTGCCCCTCAGAAGAAATTTGCTATCATCTCGATCTTAAATTGGTGCCCCATTTATTCTGAGATTATACTGTCTTGTCCTAGACTGTCCTGTGAGTGGAAACATCCTTTCAGAATTTATCCTGTCAGACCCTTTTTAAAGTCCTATATTTTTCAATAGATCACCTGTTATTCTTCTAAACCCGTTTAACCATGGTTCATAAAACAATACCTCCATACAGAGATCATCTGAGTTGACCTCCTCTGAACTGCCTCCAATTAAAATGATACCTCCCTTAAATAATGGGACCAAAACTGCTGCTGGTACTCCAGAAGTGGTCTCATCAGCATCTTGTACAGCTGGAGTAAGAATTCCCTACTCTCGTCATCCAAAGCCTTGAAATAAGGGCCAACATTCTGTTAGTCTTTGTGATTATCTGCTGCATGTGTGTTAGCTTGTGTTCCATGCACAAGTCCCTTTGTGTTGCAGTTTTGCAGAGACATGCATCTATGGAACAGACCCTTTGGTCCAACTCACTTATGCTGACCAGGTTTTCTACTCTGAACTAGTCCGATTTGCCTACGTTTGGCCCATATGTCTCTAAATTTTTCCTATTAATATAATAATTATAGTTGTACTTGCCTCTACCATTTTCTGTGACTCGTTCCTTATATTCACCTCTGTCTGCGTAAGAAAGTTGCCCTTCAGGTCCCTTTTACATCTTTCCCCCTCTCACCTTGAACCTATGCCCTCTAGTTTTGGAGCCCCCTATCCTGGGGAAAAGGTCTTATCTATGCCTCATGATTTTATAAACCTCTATCTCTCAGCCTTCTATCTCTAGGGGAAAAACGTCCCAGTCTATGCAGCCTCTTCTTATAACTCAGAGTCATAGAGCATGGAAACAGACACTTTGGTCCAGTCAGTCAAGACTGACCATAATCCTAAACTAGTCCCACCTGTTTGCACTTGGCCCATATCTCTCCAAACAGCTTTTTTGTATACTTATCTAAACATCTTTTAAATGCTGTAACTGTACTTTCATCCATCAGTTGCTCTGGAACTTCATTCCACACACTAACCACTGTGCCTAATAAAAAAAAAATTGCCCTTTGTCTGTTTTTAAAAAAATATTTCTCCTCTCGCCTTAATAATATGCTCCTTAGTCTTGAAAGCCCCCATCATAGGAAAATATACCTGGCATTCACCTTATCGATACCCTTTATGATTTTATAAACCTTGACTTACTGCATTCCAGTAAAAGATGTTTGAGCTACAGGGAGAGATTGAATAGGCTGGAGCTGTTTTCCCTGGTGTTTTGGAGGCTGAGGAGTAACCGTGTAGAAGTTTATAAACTTATGAGGGGCATGGATAAGGCGAATAGTTAAGTCTTTTTTTCCAGGGTAGAGGAGTCCAAAAATAGAGGGCATGGGTTTAAGGTGAGCGGGGAAAAGATTTAAAAGGGACCTAAGGGGCAACTTATTCATGCAGAAGGTGGTGCAAGTATGGGATAAGCTGCCAGAGGAAGTGGTGGAGACTAGTACAATTACATTTAAAAAGGATGGGTATATGAATAGGAAGGGTTTAGGAAAATGTATGCTAAATGCCGGCAAATGGGACTAGATTTGTTTAGGATATCTGGTAAGCATGGACATGTGGGACCAAAGGGTCTGTTTCCATGTTGTGCATCTGACTCTATCCAGTCTCTTCCCATAACTCAAACCCTCCAGTATGGAAAACATTCATGTCAATCTTCTCTACACCCTTTTTAGTTTAATAACATACATCCAATAGCAGGACAACCAAAAGTGCATACGATTACTCCACAGTGGCCTCACCGATGTCTTGTACAGCCACAACATAACGTCCTAACTCCTACTCAATGCTTTGACTAATGAAAGCAAGCGTGCTGAATGCCGCCTTCATCACCCTGTCTAAATGTGACGTCACTTTCAATAAACTATGTACCTGCGCCCCTAGGTTTCTGTATTTGACATGTAGATCCTGTTCTGGTTTGTCTTATCAAAATGCAACACTTCATATTTATCTAAATTAAACTCCATCTGCCACTCCTTGGCCTAATGGCAAGCTGATCAAGATCTTGTTCTCTTGGGTAACCTTTTTCACTGTTCAGTATACCATCAATTTTGGTATCATCCACAAACTTACTAACCGTGCCTCTTAAATTCTCATACAAATTGTTTCTATAAATGACAAATAAGTAGACCCAGCACCGATCCTTGCAGCACACTGCCAGCCACAGGCCTCTAGTCCAAACAACACCCCTCTATCACACCTTGTCCTTTACTGTCAAGCCAATTTTGTATCCAGTTGGTTAGCTCTCCCTGGATTCCATGTGATCTAACAAGTCTACTCTGCAGAACCTTGTCAAAGGCCTTGCTAAATTCCATATAGACAACATTTACCGTTCTTCCTTCATTTATCATCTTGGTCACTTTTTTTTTTTAAGAAAAGCTCAATCAAAATAATGAGACACATATTCCCATGCACAAAGCCATGTTGACTATCCCTAATCGATCCTTGCCTTTCCAAATGCATGTAAATCCTGTCTCTCTGTCTCTCTGTCTCTCTGTCTCTCTGTCTCTCTGTCTCTCTGTCTCCCCTCCAACAGTTTACCCACCACTGATGCCAGGCTCACTAGTCTACAGTTCCCTGGTTTTTCCTTGCAACCTTTCTTAAAGTCTTCCAGCACCTCACCTGTGGCTATCGATGATATAAATATCTCTGCTGGGGCTCTGCTGTTGCTTCCCCAGCTTCCCTTAATGTCCTTGGAGACACCTGCTCAGGCCCTGGGGATTTATCTATTTTTATGTTTTAAGGTGTCCAGCATCACCTCTTCGGTAATGTGGACTCTTTTCTAGATTTCACGTTTATTTCTCCAAGTTCACTAGCTTTTATATCTTTTCCCACAGTAAATACTGATGCAAAGTATTCTTTTAGTATCTCCTCCATCTCCTGTCATTCCACACATGGATAGCCTCTTTGATCTTTAAGGTGCCCTATTCACTCCCTAGTTACTCCCTTGCTCCTAATGTATTTGTAGAATCTGTTTGGATTCTTCTTAACCATTATCTGGCAAAGCTATCCATGTTCCCTTTTTGCTGTCCCTTTGTGTACTTCCACTCCCTCTATACTCCTGAAAGAATTCACTCGATCCCAGCTGTCTGTACATGACATGTCTCCATCCTCCTCTTGACCGGACCCCCAACAGCTCTAGTTGCCAAGTGTTCCCTACCTCCGCTATCCTTGCCCTTCACACTTATAGAAACATACTGTCTTTGAACTCTTGTTACGTTACTGTTGAAAGCCTCCCATTTGCCAGTTATCCCTTTACCTGTGAGCAGTCTCACCCAATCAATTTTTGGAAGTGCCTGTATAATAGAGTTCTTCTGTTCTCCCTTCCAAAATGAACAATTTGACATTTTCCCAGTTTATACTCTATTTGTGAACTTTTTGCCCACTTACTTGCCCTATCAATATTTCTAAACTTTTTGTATCCTTCTCAGAACTTGCCTTTCCACCTGTTTTTGTGTCATCTGCAAAATTGGCTACAGTACATTCATTTCCTCCTTCTAAGTCATTAATATATATTGTAAACTATTGCGATCCCAGCATTGATCCTTTGGGATCTCTACTGGCTTAAGGTTACCTACCTGTTTCCTGCCCATTAACCAATTCTCTATTTATAACAATATACAATGTCCAACACCATGGGTGTGCTTGTATCTTGTGACTTAACCTTTTTGTAAGGTATCTTGTCAACCATGTTCTGGAAGTCTATATATGACATGTCTGCTGGATCCCCTCTCTCCATGCTTATTGAGACTTCCTCAAAAAGCTCTAACAAATTAGACAAGATTTCCCTATTCATTAAATGGTGACTCTGCATGAATAGATTTCAATTTTCTGAATATGCTGCAATTACTTCCTTAATTGATTCCAACATTTTTCCAATAAAATATGTTAGGCTAATTGTCCCATAGTTAAACACATCTTGTCTCCCTCTCTTTTTGTATAAAGGTGTGGGATTGGTAGCTTTCAAATCCTCCCAGTACTTTTCCAGAGCCCAAGGAGTTTTGGAAAATTACAATCAATGCATCCAATATCTCTGTAGCTACTTTTTTTTAAGGATGCAAGGCAGCATGAACAGGGGACTAATCTGTTTTTAGTCCCATTAATTTTGTCTAATACTACTTGTAGTGGTGGTGATGGTACTTAATTCCTCCTTTGTATTCTTTAGTAATAATTTGATGTTCAAAGTGCCTTTTACCATAAAGCGCTGATGTTCAAACTTTCTGCCATATCCTTGTTCCCCATAACTTCCTCCCCACATTCAGTTTTGAAGGGGCCTGTGTTTACTTTGACCTCTCTATTCTCGTATATATTTAAAGAAGCTCTTACTGTCAGTTTTTTTTTATTCTTTGCTAACTTGCCCTCTTAGTTTATTTTCTCTCTTTTTATTATCTTTTTAGTTCTCCTTTGGATTCTGAATTTATCCCAGTGTTTGGGTCTGTCTTTTGCTTCCTTTGTTTTGTCTTTCAACTTAAAACTCTCCTTAACTTCCTTGTTAAACTGGTTTATCGTGGTTTTAGAATCTTTCCCCTTTCCTGGCATATATTTTTGCTCAGAATCATGCCTTATCTCCTTAAAGTGTCTTTTCTTTAATCCATCTACCCGGTCCACTTTAGTTAATGCTATTCTCATTTCATTATAATTCCCTTTATTTAAGACATTTGTTTCTGATCATGTTTCTCAACTGAAACTGAATATTAACTTCTTCAGGTTATGATCACTACTTCCTATCCTTAGGTTATTTTTTATACCCGTCTCATTACCCATTACTAGATAGACTGTTCCTTGGTTGGCTCGATGACACACTGCTGTGGAAACTGTCCCTTTGCACTTGTTGATTGTAGCTACCCCTTCTAACTTGATTAACTTGTATGCTTTGCTAACTCCTGCCATTAGTAAGCACTGTGTTACAACACTTGTCTGGATCATATAGGAGTTGAATCAGGCCTTCTGGTCCAGAGGTAGGGACTCTACCACTATTGTAAGAGTCGTGTGAACCCCGTTCTCAGATAAAAGTTTAATGGTCATCAACTCCTGTCAGTTGAGTCTGGAGTTGTTCTGTTAAAACTACAAATTCTTTAAGAGTCTAACACTGACAGCATGTAATCAAATAACTTAACTGACCAGAACATAAACGTGAATCTTTCACTGCATAGGTTGTCTCCATAAAAGTTTAGAGTTGAACTGCAATATGTGATTTATTTACTGCTTGAGCCACGAGCTGATTTCAAAGCTTTTACTTTGAGTTATACAGCACAGAAACAAACCCTTCAGTCCAACCAGTCATAGAGGTGTACAGCACGGAAACAGACTCTTCACTCCAACTCATCCTTGCCGACCAGGTATTCTAACCTAATCTAGTCCCATTTGCCAGCACTTAGCCCATATCCCTCTCAGCCCTTCTTATTCATATACCCATCCTAATGCCTTTTAAATGCTCTACCATTTTCTTCTCCATTTCCTCTGGCAGCTCATTCCATACACGGACCACCTTCTGTGTGAATAGTTGCCCCTTAAGTCCCTTTTATATCTTTCCCCTCTCACCCTAAACCTGTGCCCTGTGGTTCTGGACTCGCCCCACCCCAGGGAAAAAAACCTGTCTATTTATCCTATCCATGCCCTTCATTATTTTATAAGCCTCTGTAAGGTCACCCTCAGCCTTCAATGCTCCAGGGAAAACAGCCCCAGTCTATTCAGCCTCTCCCTATAGCTCAAATCCTCCAATCCTGGCAACATCCTTGTAAATCTTTTCGAAACCCTTTCAAATTTCACACCAACTTTCCGATAGGGAGGAGAGCAGAATTGCATGCAATATTCCAAAAGTGGCCTAACCCATGTCCTGTACAGTTGTACATGACCTCCTAATTCCTATACCCAATGCTCCGACCAATAAAGGAAAGCATACCAAATGCCGCCTTCGCTATCCTATCTGCCTGCAGCTCTACTTTCAAGGAACTATGAACCTGCACTCCAAGGTCTGTTTGTTCAGCAACACTTCCCAGGTCCTTACTATTAAATGTATAAGTCCTGCTCTGATTTGCCTTTCCAAAATGCAGCATCTTGCATTTATATAAATTAAACTCCATATGCCACTCTTTCAGCTCATTGGCTATCTGATCAAGATTCCATTGTCCTTCCTCTGAGAAAACCTTCTTCGCTGTCCACTCCATGTCCGATTTTGGTGTCATCTGCAAGCTTACTAACTATACCTCCTATGTTTACATCCAAATCATTTATATAAATGGTGAAAATTAGTGGACCCAGCACCATTCCTTATGGTACGCAACTGGTCACAGGCTGGTAGTCTGAAAAGCAACCATCCATGCCGAACATAATCCCAAACTAAATTAGTGCCACCTGAGTGCTCTTGGCCCATATCCCTCCTACTCATATATTTATCCAAACATCTCTTGAATGTTGCAATTGTACCCACATCCACAGGAAGTTCATTCCACACCTGATCCACCCTCTGTTTCAAAAAGATTTGCTACCATGCCTTTTTTTATATCTCTCCCCTTTCACCTTAAAAGTGTGCCCCCTAGTCTTCAAGTCGCCCGTCCTGCGGAAAAGACAACTATCATTAATTCTATCTGTACCCCTCATTATTTTATAAACTTCTATAAGGTCACCTCTCAACCTGTTACATTCCAGTGAAGAAAGTCCAAGCCTTTCCTGATAAACCTTAAAAGTTATTTAATTGTTGCAGTGTATATTAGTCACAAACTGCTTGTTCAATGTTTGTTTAAAAAATGCAATCTTGTTTTCTTATAAATATTATTTTTCACTGACTTTGTAGATGAACTTGAGTTAATATTCTGATGTTAATCTGTGAAAGAGACAAGTGTATTTTAATGTAAAGGTTTTCCAAGAAAGGTTATATGCAAAATAGTTGAAAACACAAGCCTCAAGCAATATAACTGCACTGAAATTTAGTGTGAGGTCAGCATAATAAAGCTGAGAGTTGTATATATCCTGGGGGAAAACTGTGCATTAGGTTTGAATACTGATGTTAGATGTTAATTTTTGGAACAACATAATGTTAAATCTGGAATAGCAAACCTGTTGGAGGCATCTTTAGTTCTGGTTGTAGGATATGTGGTGATATCCATTACCTCAGAGTATAATATCAGTATGTTTTCACACTGGTGCGGTGCTACTAACAATAAATAGCTTTCGTAACTGGGTCAGGTTTACCTGCCTATACAGTCAAAGAGCAATTTTCCCAATTACGTTTCATACTAGTACTAACCCACCCCCGAACAATGGTCTGCAAACAGAACATTGAAATGTCATAACCGTTTCCTCTTAATGAGAAATTTTGCACAGTACTTTTCTATTTGTAGAAATGCATTTTCTTTCCCCTTTCCCCATCTCACTGGAGCCTCTGGACTAGCAGAGTTGGTGGGGGAGACAATCAAAAAGATTCTTTCTTCTGCTCACTATTCCCAAACCCTTATTAAACATTTTGTGAGTGAAAAGGAAGTCATACTGCACAGAAACAGACCCTCCGGTCCAACTGGTCCATGCCTTGTCGGTTAGTTCCCTACAATTTGATAGCCTGGAAAAGTCACTGTTATGTGAAAATGCATGCTTGTGTCTAATACTAGATGTCTGACTAGGTTTGTAGAACTTTAAGTGAAGTTTGTATTGTTTCAATTTGGGCATCTTGGTGTTTATGCGATCAATGATTAAAGCGTATGAGTCCGATAGGGAAAACTACCATCACCTGACTCCTGGCTGCCAATTTTTTAGTTTTAACTCTTAATTCCAATGCTATTCCGTGTTTGATTTTTCTAGACACCCTTCAGATAGGGCAACAAAAAATCCAAGGTGAATTTCAGTCCACATGAGAAGACCAAGAGTCAGCCACTCATCCCTCAGCGACATCATTGGCTGAGGTTTATGTTCACATTTAGTGAACTTGTTGCTTCAAAAGCTGTCGCAGTAAACCACCACTTAACATCATTTAAACATTACCTATGCCCCACCTTATTTAAATTGTATGCTGCCATCAAAGGCAATCAATTATTTGTAAAATACAGTCAGCATGTGCCTTCTGCACTTTTGATTTCTAGCCTGTATGTTTTAACTTCAAGTTTCAGAATGTTGTCCTAAAATTCAAGCTCTGTCTTCTTTGGTTCTATCTTGTTTTCCAGATGTGGGAGGGGAAGGAAAGTGATAAGCTAGTAAAGAGCATAAAGGAATAAGGTGCAAAATACTCTATTCTTGAGCATGACAGAGCAATCAGTCTCGATCCAAAAAAGTGCTGACAAATTGTTTTTTTTCTTCTTTTGATATAGATCGTCCTGGGCTAATGAGTGTAAAACAGATTGAAGAGATGCAAGATAGTATTCTTCAAGCTTTGAGTCTACATTTGCAAACCAACCATCCAGACTCTCAATACCTTTTCCCAAAGCTCCTCCAGAAAATGGCTGACTTACGGCAGCTAGTAACTGAGAATGCGCAACTTGTCCAGAAGATTAAAAAAACTGAAGCAGACACTTCATTGCATCCACTGCTACAGGAGATCTACAAAGACATGTATTGACAAACAGTGCACATTCAGTATACAGCTTAATTTTGCAAACCTCCCTATCACCACCCCCCCTCCCCCAAGAACCAAAACCTAACATGGCTACATTGAATTCTCACCAAAATAAGTCTGTGCAACAGTACATAAAATATCTGTAACTATACACTCCTTTTAATCTTCTGTCCTTGAGTTGGCTGGTTGCAGCTGTGTCAATTTGAAGTCAGCAGAACTATAATGATTAAACCTGAAAATTGTAGGAATGCATATACATTTGCAACACTACTGACTTACTGCAATAAATAATTTTATAATTTGCAATCTTACAGTACTAAAACCTCCAATTAGTAAATGCAACCTTGATCATAAAGAAAATTTTGCTTAATTATCATGGTACTAAGCGTGCTGAGCCCTATAGTACACTATACCTAAAGTATAGTCTCCTTTGCTGGTCTTAATTTCTGATATAATTAAAGGGTATGGAAATTTTATAAACTGCTGCAATGAATGTGGCTTATACTACATAACAATATGTAGTAGAAAGGATCATATTCCAAAGAGTATTTAATTAAGAACATGCATAAATTTACAGGGCTAGCCATTAACTCTTTCTGATGTGGCACTTTTGGAGTTGGAAGTTTACCACCTTTCAAAGAGTGTGTGAGAAACACTGAGATTTTCCCCAAAAGTAAGAAGTCTTTAGATAAATGCAATTCTTTCTTCATTGGAGAATTTAATTGAATTTTTTCAAGTCACTTCTATCACACTGCTTATCAAATTCTTTGGAAGATGCATTCATAAGTTCCCTGTTGAGGATTAAAATGTCAGATTTTGGGGAATGTTATCTGTAGTAGGCTTGGTGTCTTGGACTGTTTTGTAGAAGCATTCCTTCCTTGCTGTGGTAAAATGCACACTAGTAGGTTTACTGGGATGAATGAAGGACCTTTAATGAAGCTTTCTATCTAATTAATTGAAGATTTCTGGGTGAAACAATAGCATTATAAAAACAAGTGAAATATTACCATAAATGGAAGCCATTAAACTATTTTAATGTTTCTCTAATTAGTATTGAAGTCTCGGGTTGAGCAGATGTACCTTAATTGCCAAATCTGTCTTTTTAAATCTTTTCATTGTCAATTTGGTATAACTTGGTTATTAGGGTCTTGTGGCACAGTGGTAGTAGTCCCCACCTCTGGGTCAGAAGATCTGGGTTCAAGCCCAGCCTCCACAAGAGGTATGTTGTAACCTCTTCAAACAGATTGCTAAAAATATTTTACGCATTCATGGGGCATTCATATGCCTTGTCAGTTGTACTTTGTGTGCTGTCTCTGAACGGTACACAGGATGCAAATAATATTTATTCTCTCCTCTCATTTCTATGATGTTGTTCTTAAGCTTTTTAAAAATGTTTTGCATATCTGTATTAACAATTTTGCCTGATCAGTCCTGAATTGATAAAGGCAAGAAAATTTTAGAATTTTATTCTCCATAAGCCATTTTAAAAAGGGTTGTTCAAATAATTTGGTAGTACAAGTGGAACAAGAATGATAGAGCAATAGGTTTCTGATTACCTGCCAGATCCCATCCTCAGCTACTGCACTGCTACTGATTCCTGTTAATACAAAATTATTATATTTATATAAAAGGATCATATTGGAAATACATAGCAGCCCATCAGCATTTGAAGAGAGAAAAAAATGAAATAAATTCCAGTTATGGGTCCTTTGAAATGTTATCTACTTTTCAGATCCAAGCATGCTTGCTTTGCATTTTTGGTTTTGTTTTAATATTTCTGGTATTTGCCATTTTGTTACTAACCGCATAATACCAGAAAAGTTCACACAGCCAACCATGTCCAAATTATAGTTCATAGTAAATTTAATTCAGTGCAATTTTGATGCCAAGTACTGGAAAGTCTATGCATCAGACATAAAGTATTGCAGGTAAAGCCATAAGTGGAAATTCTTCCTTACGTTCACACAATGTGCAGTATTACATTTTTACGATATTATTTTATGATTATATTTTACATTCATTTGTTAATTTGATTTTATGGTTACAACTTTAGAATTATTGCTGGTTCTCTTGAAGGGAACATGGAAAGGTTTCTGGTGTGTCCGGCTGGTGCTCTGAGTTGCGGATGCTTTCTGGAATTGGCTGTCAGTTCAGTTATTATGCAGCACAAACTGAACAGGAGCTGATTGATTTGACCAGTGGGCTGTGTTGCAGGACATAATGAAGACTGACACGGTTCTGGATTTTAAAACTGGGAAAGACATTTGCAGGGCACTTTGTAATATTGAGATGTGATTAAATCATGGAACCTAAATCCAGAAATGAGTTTTGCTGCTGTTTGTTTCAAATAGATATGAATTTTGTTTATTTTGTTCTTAATTTTTATCTGTTTTCCTATTGATACTGTTTGATTGTTTTAAATGTTCTATTCCTTTGCAAATGGTCCCTTCTGATCTTTTCTCTAATATATTCCCTCTCTTCTGTGGAGTTTTAGGTGCTCTCCACTACTTTGTGCAATCAGCCCACTATTTTTATTTCATGCAAGCGTTGACTGCGGAGGTTTGACCAGAGGATACATCAAAGTTGAGGCCACTGTTCTACTAAGTAAATGTCCATGTTACCCTCCAACAGTACTGGATGGATATCATAAGTGAGAAGTACCTTACTTCATCCCTACAAATCCTGATGATGTTGAGGTCAATTTCCAATCCACTCCACTTCACTAGAGATTGCCATGCTCTTCCTTTCAGGACAACAGCTTGCCTATATATAAAAATAATTAAGTCGACAATGTGTACTGCGGTTCTTTTCAGGATCCAAATTTGACCATTTGAAGATTGAATGTAGTGTCTACAAGGCTAATCACCATATAAAATACAGAAATGTAAAAGTGTCCTTATGATGATTTCTGTTGTATGGGATCAATGTCAATGAGGAGTAAAATAGGTAGGAGGAAGGGACAAGCAACTAATAACAGTATATTCTTAAACCACTGACCATGACATTTGCAGAGGACCTACATATGTAGTGTGCAGTAATGGATTTCTTTGATCAAGACAGGATTTTACTGCCAAATGCTATTTTCCATTAGACACTGGCCAGATATTATATAACTAGGTAGGAGCAAATTACTGCAGATGCTAGAATCTGAACTGAAAACAAAAGCTGGAGATCACAGTGGGTCAGGCAGCATCCATGAAGAGAGAGCATGGATGAAATCATCTGGACTTGAAATGTTAGCTTGCTTTCTCTCCATGGATGCTGCCTGACCTGCTGTGATCTCCAGCATTATATAACTGCTTACTTTACACAATTGATACCAATATATTGTTCACAGTAAATTATTGAGGGTTTTACCACATAATTCATATTCCACACTAACCAATTCTGCAGGAGGATTCCCGGAAAATCTGAATGGAGATTCTCACCTTTAAAATAATTACTGTAATCAAAGCTGACATGTTTTTAAAAAAATCTTTAGCTTAAGTGACATTCAGTTTTGTAAAGTCTCAAATTAATCGATTAACTTTGTGATTTATTATTGACTAATACAAGCACTTAAGCAAGGAAGAGTTGCTTGCCTATTCATGAGCTGAAGAATAATGTCAGGATTGGTGGTGTGTAGAAGTAAAGAAAGCTAAATGTTGAATAAACTATGACTGTTAATGTGACAGGTTTTCTCAAATCTTTACATGCAATTTCTCTGGCAAGAATTGCACGCAATTAAATGCACAAGAAAATAACACTTGTGGTTTTCTTGTGATAAACCTACGTATCTTTTAAAAATTGAAATGTTTAATTTCCAATGATCCATTCCAAACATAAAGTTCTGAAAGAAACCAGAGTGAATTATTCATTTTATTCTTATTTTACACTCCATTTTTGCACTGTGTGACGTCTTGTTAAGGAATCAAGCATATTTGCTGAAAATCACGTTGGCATTAAATAATTGATAGCAAGGTAGAACAATGAGGAATATAAAAGAAAATAAAGTCTGAAACTGATTTATGCACTTTTTAACTCTGCTTCAGACTCTAATAATTTTGTTTGTGCATAAGTGCCCTCTGGGTGCATTACCAACTATGTTTGTCTTTGACTTGTCTGTTACATTCTCAAACTGAAAGAGATCTTCCACCAACTGTCTTTTTTTCACGTGTATTGAGCCAATGCAATGATTGCAAAAGGCATCTGGGAAAAGGATTTACATTTTTAGTCTAATAGACTCTAATACTAATTTAAATAAGTATCAGTTTTATTAGTTTTTGAATTATATAGTTATAACCTTTTTAAATCAGTTTATTTGGTATTATTAAATATTCTGTCTGTGGAAGATGCAATAAATAAGCTTTATCATGTATGTTTTGCTAAACTAATGCATTTTTTTAGACTCTGCATTTAGTTAAATATTGTCTTTTTGTCATCTAAACAGAGTGCCTCTGTTTGGTTAATGTTGTTTTGTTAATAAGATTATTTACTTCCTTTTGTACTATAGGCTATGCACTACCTGGTCATTGTGGTTCTAACATTGTGCTGTTTACACTGATAGTATTTTTGTACTAAAAGAGCTTCTTAAAAACTCTGGTGTAAGATGTGTTTTATATTGGAATCCAGAATGTTTAAAAAACTGTTAATTATCAACATAGCTCTTTCCTAGTAAACGATGGAAGCTGAGCTAGAATCACATTTACAGTTTACACAGATATTGTCTACAACTGTTCCATCTTACTCATAGAAGAACATTATCAGAGATGAGGGGACCAAGCCATTTCCATTCAAAATAGATATAAGCCTGAACAAGTGTCGCCTCTTTCAACCATTTTTTTTGCATCAGGGGTTTTCTGGTGTAGTCACTGTACACTATTTGCTGGCTATGTCTGTTATGAAACACTAGAAAACAGGAATATATATTTTAGCCATGGTGTTGAAAATGCATCACTTGTGATCGACATATAATTTAGCTTTTCCATATCAACTGTTTAGTGTCAGATGCAGGTGTACATGTGACAGTTGCACAATTTAAACAATTGGATTTTCATCTCTCAGTGGAAGACAACGCTTTGTAATCACTTCTTCTTTTATGGTTTTATTTTAATTGGAGTACTCACATTGACACATTCTTCTTGTCTTATGGACAGGTAATTGTACATTTGCACTTTTCCCTGGTTTTAAATCTACATGGACATGTGAATAAATGGGTTATAACTTCAATATAGTACCTACAGGAAACAGACACGAGTGTCTACTCAGGGCTTTAAAGCACTGTGCCATTATTTGGAATTATTTCAATACTATAATTTCATTTGGTTATTTTGTTATGCAGGCAAGGCTTCCTTCGTTTACGTAGTTACTGTGACAATATCAGTTGCAAGGTATGTCTGTGTTCTATGTTCAGGGGTTAGGCACTAATTTAATTGTTGTTACCTCCATAGGAAAGGGTTTCATTATGGTCAAAGTAAACAAATGAGGTTTGGTGCCTAAACATGCATGGTGCTTTATTCATCCATTCATGTTCTAATAATACTGATGTTTCAAAGTAGATAGGGACAACATT
Source organism: Chiloscyllium plagiosum (assembly GCF_004010195.1). Lineage (NCBI taxonomy): Eukaryota > Metazoa > Chordata > Chondrichthyes > Orectolobiformes > Hemiscylliidae > Chiloscyllium > Chiloscyllium plagiosum. Next base: position 37,443,181 of record NC_057735.1, on the reverse strand, counting down.
TTTATGTCCCATCTCAGGATAGTAAAATATTTTGATACTGTATGTAGGTTGTGCATTATATATATCCTAAGAAGCATGCAATAAATTTCAAAGTAAAAGCTGGAGAAAAATTAAATGAGAAAACTGCATTATGTTAAAACATGGTATTTTGTATTCATGGTATTCAAAGGCAAATGTTACTTAAAATTGCTGTTATTTCCAGATGTGATGCCTTTTGCCGAAATTCGGCAGATATCAACAAGTTGGAGGCAATATTCCAAAATGTTGTTGGATTATCCCATGAAAAATACCTTTCAGCGGTATTAAACAATTCCACCAAATATTTTTTCACTTAAAAATTGTACCTTTTTAGATTGCGATTTCACTGAAAATTAAATTTTTGAAGTGAACATCAGCCATTATAAATCGTACTTCTATTTTAATTAGGTCAATAATAAATTTAGAAGCACATGGACAATACAAGATGGTTTTCTGTAATATGTGAAGACAATAAATGACACTGTGACTTGTGGATAAGTTGGACTCTCTCGTTCTGTACCTAATGTTAAACATCATTTTTGAAGCTTTTTACCTCGAGACCAGGCAATTGAAATAAAAAAAAGAATTTAAAAAGTTGAACTTTTCTGTTGTTTGAACTGGTGCAAATCTTTTTGCCTGGAAAGAGTAATCTCTAAAACTTCAGAGTTTCCATTTAAGCGATTCTGATTCATTGTGCCACTGTGCAGGTAAGAAATTCAAATCAAAGAGTAGTCTTACTGCTGGTTTAATAGTGTGTAGACATGCCATCAAAGTAGATGGCGTACTACATAGATTAAATCCCAAGGCGACTCCTCGCCACGGATTTCTATCAATTAGTTGCCAACAGAGAATGCGCTCATAATCAAATACTCTTCATCATTCGTTTTGCTGTCTTGTACACTTTCAACAGCAGCAATATTTCTTGGTTCTACAGCAACCACAGCTGTGCGCTAAATGGAGTTGCAATAATGATTTACAATGTAGCAGTTACCTCACTTCTTGATCAGTATTGACTTGTCAGTTACAACATCTGACTTTGTTTTGCTCAATCACGGAGCAGTGTTATGATAGTTTCAACTTATTGTAAATCAAGAGCCACAGATGTTTTTCATATTATATTACATAGAATGTGCACCATTGAAACAAGTCTATACTAATGTGATGATCCACATGAGTCTCTCCTGACCATTTATTTAACCCTGTCCCTCCCACCATACATTCTAAACTTTTCATCTCTCTTATGCTTATCTAACTTCGCCTCTAAATTATCTGCACTAATTGTTTCAAGTATTTCATGTGGTAACAAGTTCCATATGCTAATCATTTATTTGGTAAATCGGTGTCTCCAAATTCTGTAGTCAGTTCTGACTTAAAAGTAAACAGGCATTAAAATTCAAGCAGCAATCTTGTAAAGGCAGATTTATAAGTAATTGCCTAAACTGCATTATTCCAACATGTCTTGAAGAAGCACTGAGACTTTTCAATAAACTTCAAAGACAAGCCAAAAGGAACGTATTCACACGAGGACATAGGCATTGTGGGTTGACTTCATGATTGTTAACCAAGAAAGCTAAAGTAAATAGTCCACAATGCACATGGTTGTTGAACTGAAGTGGCCAAACCATTAGCAGATTGTGTTGTTTTTTGGATAAGGTCCCACATTGCTTGGAAATGTTAATATCCAAACTTACCGGAGTAGCACTTCTTCACCAGCCTGTTACACCACTGACGAATCCAGATTTTTTTCCCATTAAACACCGTTGTGTGACTGACTAAACGTAAGTAGAATTCTGGTGTATGAACGGATTGTTAATTGACTCCAAATGGAGAGATCGTTGGTATAATCGAAGCAAGGTTGGCTTATGTTAATCCATTGTTACAGGTATGTGTTTACAGGGAGATTTTGGTCCTGAAATGTTAGGTGTGATTTAAATATATGTTTTATATAGATTTTTAAAGAGTTTGGATCTTGAACTAGTGGGATGTGGATTTTGGTCTGTTTTTGATTAAGTTGTCAGATTTCTTTGGATCTAGGATTTTCTTTAAACCAGTATGAAACAGAAGGGGCTCCTGGGGAGATTTTGCCAGTGGACAGAGTAAACATTGAAAAGCATTAGCTTGCTTGCAGGTTGAAGGATTGGGAATTTGTTTTTAGGGGAAAACTCATAACCTGAAAGGTTTTTGTTAGCAGCTGTCAGAAGGCCTAGTTGGAGTTAGATATAAATAAACAATCTCTCTCCCCTCCAAAATAAAAGATAATTTAAAACGGTAAGGAAATAGATTACCTCAATGTAAGGGTTTTAATTGAAAGCTCCAAATTACAAGAATGTTTGTAGAACACTGCAGAAGTTATTCAAAGCTAAGAACGTTTGAACCAAGTTGTGTGACTAAACAAGAGGCCATAAGACACTCCAGATTGGGAATTGAAAGAAGCAGATGAAACCTATAGATGTGATGGAGATGGCAGTCATGTAACATTACATTGGGTTCGAAAGGATTGTACTTTATTGTGCATTTTGAAATATGTGTTGTGTAAATAGATGGGTTTATTCTTTTTTATCTTGTTTTTTTTGTGCACTAAACTTCTATTTTATTGTTAAAACCAAATCTGCAGCATTGTATTTCAGAGAAAGACCACTTAGTTCATAATTGTATTTTTAAAAAACTGACAATCAAGTCATATTTCAATCTGGGATCTTGTCCATAACAACACCTTACAAGGAAATTGTAGGCAGATTAGCTTAGCCATGAGATGTGAACATGCTCCTCTGAGTTATTGTGAATGATTTTGAAAATCCAGGAGTTAAGGGGAATAGAGTATGTGGGTACTGTTTGAACTTAAGGGAAGAAATAGTGCATTGTCATCTTTAGGTTATCCATGTGTTGTCTGTAACAGTGTCTCTAAGACCCTGCAGACTTCTCAACCAGTGTACGCAATGTTAATTTACTGAGGCACCTTAACATGTATCAGGAAAGGACTACACTGCATGAATCTGCAGTCAGTGAACCAGGTTGCAACTTTGATTGAGGACAACAAAGGTTAAGAGCTAAGTACACTTTTAACAATTCTATTTCTAACGATCTGATTCTTTAGAAACATAAAATACTTGTAATTTTTGCTGGTCTGTTGGAATTGTTCAGGCAAAAGGGAGGACTGCAGATGCTGGAGATTAGAGTCGAGAGTGTGGTGCTGGAAAAGCATAGCAGGTCAGGCAGCATCTGAGGAGCAGGAGAGTTGACGTTTCGGGCAAAAGCCCTTCATCAGGAACGAGGGCTTATTTCTGATGAAGGGCTTTTGCCCAAAACGTCAACTCTCTTGCTCCTCGGATGCTGCTTGACCTGCTGTCGAATTGCTCAGTGTAGAGTCGCAGGTAGACAGGATCGTGAAAAAGGCATTTGGTATGCTTTACTGGTCAGAGCATTGACTACACGAGTTAGGAGGTCAAGTTGCGGCTATACAAGACATTGGTTAGGCCACTTTTGGAATATTGTGTGCAATTCTGGTCTCCTTCCTCTCAGAAGGATGTTGTGAAACTTGAAAGGGTTCAAAAAAGATTTATAAGGATGTTGCCAGGGTTGGAGGATTTGAGTAAAGGGGAGAGGCTGAAGAGGCTGGGGCTGTTTTCCCTGGAGCAGTGGAGACTGAGGGTGACCTTATAGAGGTTTATAAACGCATGAGGGTCATGGATAGGATAAATATACCGTCTTTTCCCTAGAGTGGGAAAGACCAGAACTAGAGGGCATAGGTATAGGGTGAGAGGGGAAAGATATCAAAAAGACCTAACGGGCAACATTTTCACACAGATGGTGGTGTGTGTATGGAATGAGCTGCCAGAGCAAGTAGTGGAGGCTGGAATAATTACAGCATTTAAATGGCACCTGAGTGGGTATATGAATAGGAAGAGTTTAGAGGGATATGGGCCAAGTGCTGGCAAATGGGACTAAATTAGGTTAGGATATCTGGTCGGCATGGACCAGTTGGACCGGAGGGTCTGCTTCTGTGCTGTTCATCTCTATGTCGGAGGGCAAGCTGTTCTGATCACTGCTGTATCCTGTTGCGCCTCTCTGTAGGCTGGAGAGTGGGAGTACCCTGAGTCCTGCCGGTTTGGGTTCTTATACCCTCCTGGCTACTTTCTGGAACTTACCTCTGGTCAAGTTCGTGGAATCAAATTAATTGGCTTTATCCTTTTGAGATGCAGCTTAACAGTGACCCTTTTCATGTGTCTGCTCTTAAGCCTGGAAAAAGTGAGGACCGCAGATGCTGGAGATCAGAGCTGAAAATGTGTTGCTGGAAAAGTGCAGCAGGTCAGGCAGCATCCAAGGAGCAGGAGAATCGACGTTTCGGGCATGAGCCCTTCTTCAGGAATCGTTCCTGAAGAAGGGCTCATGCCCAGAAAGTCGATTCTCCTGCTCCTTGGATGCTGCCTGACCTGCTGCGTTTTTCCAGCAACACATTTTCAGCTCTTAAGCCTGGAAGTCTGGTTTCATCCCAGAATATACACCTGGTCTTTTGTTTTACTGAAGTATGTCTGCCCCATGCAACTAATGTTTTTTTTTGTCAGGAAGGATTGAATTGCCCTTTCACACTTCCTAATGTCTCCTGGTGCTTCTCTGGTTTTAATTGTCTAGGCTTAGATCCTGCAGGGACTTGTCCCGGGGCAGAATTGTCTCGTGTCTATCTTCGCTTAGGCATTCCCAGCACACCCTGTTTATTTCTGTGCTTGTATTTCTTACCTCCCTTCTTAATGATTTTTATTTCATTTGAGCAGTCACGGGCTTTTACACGTGATACCATCAACAATTAACACAAAACTTGAGAACCTTGACCACTTTATTCTATTTAGATGTATTCAGGTCAGATACACAATACAGGTTTACTTTCTGCAATTCCCTTTTGGATTCATCTGTGATGGTCTTATATTTATGGCTTTTTCTCTGGACTTGACTGAAAGCAAACAACTCTTTAGCTGTTGTATCAAACTCATTTGTAATCTCAAAGATCTCAACAAGTCATACCTCAGGCTTTTATATACACAAAAGATCCCCAGTATGTTTAAGCTTTGTTGATCGGTGAGATCTTTCAGTTCTGATATTATTTAATTAACTTTTTTGCACTTTCTCCAGTGTGTCTGAATCAGTTTGATAACATGGAGGCTAGTTCTGTTCAAAATACTCTGAGTGGTCCAAAAAAGATCATAAGGCACAGAATTTATGGCACAAAATCATAATGTCATGCAACTTAACAACAATCTAAGTTTGTTCAATATATTGTATACGTCTTTCATCTTTTAGAATTGGTAGCAAGTTTTGATTTATTAATATGCAAGTCCCAGAATTACTTTCAAGATTTACATATGAATGAATTGAAACCTGAAACCCATTCTAAAAGATGAAAGACTTAACAGCAATCAAGGTTTATTCAATGTATTGCATCAGTTGCATGACACTATGATATTGTGCTATAAATTCTGTGTCTTATGATCCTGCCCCACTAGCTACCTGATAAAGGAGCAGTGCTCCAAAAGCTAGTACTTCCAAATAAACCTATTGGAATATAACCTGGTGTTGTGTGATTTTTAACTTTGTCCACCCCAGTCCAGCACTGGCTCCTCCTCACCATGGTCAGAATAGATGTTATTTTTGAGAGAGACCTGATCAGAATCTCTCTGAAATATGGAGCTCCATGATTTGGTTAAATAAAAAGATGAGAGTAGAATCTGCTTGAGATTGCCACCCTTCAGAAATTCTGACCTGGCTGTCACCATTCTCTTCATGATATTCAAACCTTCCAGCAGTAATGTGAGAAGACATTTGAAGCACAGACAATTGTCATATTTTAAGAGGACTATTTAGTAACCTCAATGGCTCTACAATAACATCACTGGTACTTAAAGCCCTGCCAACTCTGTTGAAAGGTAATCAAATCTATCCAGAAAATCTATTATTGTTTTAGGTGCAGTTCCTTTCTCAGAATGATTGTACAGATCTGTTTTTTTCTATTCTTTCACATTTCTGGTAACTGAATTTAGAAGGTGCACTGCAGTAATTCACCAAGGCTCCTTAACCAGCACTTTCCAAACCCATGACTGCAACCATCCAGCTGGATGAGGGCATGGAAACACTGTCACCTACAAGATACCATCTAAGAGACACACACACTTGGAAATGTATTGTTGTTCCTTCAGTGTCATTGGTCAAAATTTGAAACTCCCTCTTTGATGGCATTGTAGATGTACCTACACCAAATGCCCTGCAGTGGATCAATAAAGCAGCTCATCACCACCTGATCAAGGGCAAACAGGGATGGGTAATGAATGCTGGCTCAGTTGGTGACATCCAAATCCTATGAGTGAATTTTAAAAAAGCTAGTGCCTTTTTGACATCTTAATTGAAATGAGTGACTGAACCTGTTAAAATTGTGAAGGAAATAATTGGGTGACATGAAACTAAAGTACCGCAGAAGCTGGCATTCTGAAATGAAGACAGAAAATGCTGAAGCAGCTCAGTAAGTCCAATACAATCTCTAGAGATCACCTCTCCAATTCAATGCTAATTGTTTTGATAAAAGGAAAATACTGTGGATACTGGAAATCTGAAATAAAAACAAAACACTTGATAAACTCAGGTCTGGCAGCATCTGTAGAAAGAGAAACAGAGTTTTATACTTTGCATCTGATATGTCTTCTGCACAACTGAAAGAAGTTTGAAAATAGATATGAAACAGCAAGTGAAACAGAGTGCAAGAGTGCCTAGAGGGAAAGACAAAGAGAGCGTTGATGATGGTTAAGGAGATTGGTGAGGAAAAGAAAATAGGTTCGCAAGGCTGAGAGCAAAGTAAATAAGGCACAAGCCAGTGTGAGAGAGTGGGAGGGGATGAAAAATGTAAGAGAATTTGAGGTCATGGTCGGTGGATCTCGATATTGAGACTTGGAAGCTGTAAAATTCCCAACGGAAAATGAGGTATTGTTCCTTCACTTTGTATTGTGCTTCTTTGGAACATTGTAGTAGGTCCAGGGTGGAAATGCAAGCATGAGAGCATGGTGGATAATAAGCAGGACTGTACAGTATTGCCAGATACAGTTCAAGTACTGTACAGATTATTTATTGCAAAAGTACTTTACTTTCAAAAATCTTTATGCACATAGGTAGGAAAGTAGTTCTGTAAGCCTATGTATATACAGAACAAACATTGGAATTTGATGTTCCCTGCAGTTGCAAAAACCAAAGGCACTCCTACTCATGCAGCACATTAATTTATACACATTTGAGCCAAAGAGAGGGTCTGATCAACTGAATGGACCCTTGCTACACTTTTGCAGAAGGATCTTAGATAGTGGTCTTTTTCCACCATGCCCTGGCAGCACCTGCAACAAGCTTTAATGCATCTCTCAGCACATAGTCCTGAACTTGGAATGTGCCAGTCTGCAACACTTGATCCAGGTCAACTCTTTGCATTAAAAGGACAACAAGTTTTAGGCAGATGAAAGAGCGTTTTTCACAAAGTTGATGATCCTCCAGGTGCATTTGATGTTTGCCTTGGTGTGCATCCTGGGCAACAGAGCGCAGAGTCCTGCGTCATATACCAGCTTGGGATAAATCATGACCAAATGCACTGCATCTTTGCACAGACACCTTCCAGAAGGAGATGTATGACAGTCTCAACAGAGAGGGAGCAGTGCTCCCATCTGCCCAGTCTCTACCTTACCTTTGCAATACATTCATCCCAAATTTTGGCACAGGCCCAGCCCCTATGAACCAGACACCCAGCAACTTCAGAGTTGAAGATGGTGGTGCTGGAAAAGCACAGCCAGTCAGGCAGCATCCGAGGACTGGGTGAATCGATGTTTCGAGCATAAGCCCTTCATCTGGAACATTTCACCCAACAACTTCAGATGATTTGTCCGGATTGTATCGGGTATAAAGCATCAGTTCCCTTACTGCAGTCCGTATAGATCACATCTACTGCTCTGCCCTCATCAATTTTCTTTGGGTTTTTTGAAGAAGAAACAATCAAGTTTGTGAGACATGATTTCCCACACACAAAGCCATGTTGACAAACCCTAAACAGTGCTGAAAATGTGTTGCTGGAAAAGCGCAGCAGGTCAGGCAGCATCCAAGGAACAGGAGAATCGACGTTTCGGGCATAAGCCCTTCTTCAGGAATGAGGAAAGTGTGTCCAGCAGGCTAAGATAAAAGGTAGGGAGGAGGGACTTGGGGGAGGGGCATTGGAAAT
>NC_057735.1:37429431-37434340 GCF_004010195.1 Chiloscyllium plagiosum | reverse complement strand
CACGTCTGGGGGGAAATTGCGGTCTTTGAAGAAGGAGGCCATCTGGGTTGTACGGTATTGGAACTGGCCTCCTGGGAGCAGATGCGGCGGCGACGAAGGAATTGGGAATATGGGATGGCGTTTTTACAGGGGGCAGGGTGGGAGGAGGTGTAGTCTAGGTAGCTGTGAGAGTCGGTCTGTTTATAGTAAATGTTCGTGTTGATTCGGTCGCCCGAGATAGAAATGGAAAGGTCTAGGAAGGGGAGGGAGGAGTCTGAGACGGTCCAGGTGATTTTGAGGTCGGGCTGGAAGGTGTTGGTAAAGTGGATGAACTGTTCAACCTCCTCGTGGGAGCACGAGGCAGCGCCGATACAGTCATCGATGTAGCGGAGGAAAAGGTGGGGGTGGTGCCAGTGTAGCTGCGGAAGATGGACTGTTCCACATATCCTACGAAGAGACAGGCATAGCTGGGGCCCATGTGGGTGCCCATGGCTACTCCTTTGGTTTGGTTCCTTGGTTTGTCCTTACTGCCCTTCTTAGAGAGTGGCACCACGTTAGCCAACCTCCAATCTTCAGGCTCTGAGCAAAAAACGGGGATGTCATCCATGTACAGGAAGGCTTTGACCTACAGGCCTCCACTGCTTGGAATAGTCACTGCTGTCAGGCTCACATCCTTCCTGATGGACTCTGCAAAAGGTACTATACAGCGCAGAGACAAGGCAGGAGAATGCCCTGCCTGACTCCAGATCTGCTCAGGAAGCTTTCTGATTCCCACCCATGTCGGTTTGGAGCAGTGGAAGCCTACCCAGATACAGTATTCTGCCAAATATAGGGCAGGTACAGAATAGATACAGCAGTTCAGGCAGCATCCGAGGAGCTTCAGCAAAATCGACGTTTCGGGCAAAAGCCCTTCATCAGGAATAAAGATGAAGGGCTTTTGCCCGAAACGTCGATTTTGCTGAAGCTCCTCGGATGCTGCCTGAACTGCTGTGCTCTTCCAGCACCACTAATCCAGAATCTGGTTTCCAGCATCTGCAGTCATTGTTTTTACCTTACAGAATAGATACAGTACAGTATATTGCCAAACACAGAGCAGGTACAGTGTTGTCTATGCAGCTTATCGTACTGCCAGATCCAGTTTAATGCCTGATACAGTTCACTAAACAGAGCAATGATGCCAGACCTGCCTAGTTGCTTCAGCGCTCTGTTCTCTCCGTTTTTCCTGAATTGGCGTCCTCTCTCTTTCTGATTGGTGGATTGTGTGGGTTGGGGGGCGGGAAAGACGAGGTCGGGTCAATGATTGGTCAGCGGCGGAGGCGGGGCGGGTCCCGATCCGGAGCTGTTGATAAAAGGGGCCCCCCACGCGGGGGTGGGGGAGGGAGCTAACCGGGACCAGAAGCCTCCGGCAGCAGGATGGCCGAAGCTGGGGCGGGCAGCGCTCCGCGTCGGAGGCGGATCCTGTGCAGGTGAGGGACGGCTAAGGCTCTGAACCCACCGCACACCTTTCCCTCCCTCCCGTGGGGGAGAGAGAGAGCGCGCGCGCGCGCGAGTGAGAGCGAAAACACTTTGAGGGAAATTCCGTTGGTGCCCAAGTGACGGTTGGTGCGCGCGATGGCCGCGCGGCGCTGGCGTTCGGCTGAACCCCCTCCCCCTCCCCCTCCCCCTGTGGGAGAGCGGCAGTGGACAATTCTCGGCCTTTTATCCACGGGCGCTCGGGAATCGGCGTCGTCCACCGTAAATTGAGTAAACTTGAGTCTCCTCGTGGTTCTGGTCAGCCCTCCGCGTCCATCGGCCGCTTCATTAGTTCTTTCTGACTTTGTGTTGTCCAGCGCGGTGTTGTGGCGCCAGTGGCGGGCTATGATTTGGTGATGCCAGTGTTGGACTGGGCTGTACAAGTTCAAAATCACACAACACTAGGTTATAGTCCAACAGGTTTAATGGCGGGGTAGTTTACATTGTAGATCCCCACGCTTTTAAGTCATCTGTGGCGGCGATGGACTTGAGCGTTTTTTTAAATCGGGCTCCACGCTTTTTCCTTGTTTTTAATGATTTGTCCTGCAGTGAGGCTGTGCGTTTTGAAGTTTTAAGCTTGGAAAGCATCTGTTCTCACCAGTTGAGTTATTAGACGACCAGACTAATGTTTGTGGCTTTTGGTGGTGGCTTTTGTTTTCCCCTCTGCCTTGCCTTTCTGTTTGTGCCCTCAAAATAATGATCGGAAGGAGGCCAGTCAGCCCACGTGTCTGCACCACTCCTCTGTAGCCCTACAACCCTTGCGTGTAAACATTCATCTAATGTCCTTTTGAGAGCCTCATTTTGAGCGTGTTACCACCACGCATCCAGGCAAGCATTCCCGACCATATGTACCATTGTGATTAGTCTTTCTCACTTTGCGTTTGCTTCTTTTGCAAAGCATCTTTAAAATTGTTTTCCAGTTTTGTTTTTCTCTTTATCTACTTTGTCCAGATCTCTTGTAATTTGGAAACTATCAAATCTCCCTTAGGCCTTGCCACGACTCGGGTTCTACTCCTAAAGGTGCTTTTTTCACCCCAGTTTTGAGCCTTACGTATTCAGCTTTGATTTTTCAGTTGTATTTGTTACCTATCACAAACATTCATTCCTCTGTTACAATTGGTTTCTAACCCTCTCTCACTTAGGGTGCCCTGGAATTTTAAAAAATTTAATGGGTTGTGGGTGTTCTGGCAAGGCTATTTCTGCAGGTGGGAGGAGGGGAAGAGAGTAAAATGAAAGCTAGGCTATTGGGTTGCTTCTAATAATACTTTGGATGCTAGTGGAAATATTGAGTGCAAAGCCTCATGGATAGTTTTTATGCAGTTTCAAGAACATAGAGTAATACAGACAGATGGGAAAGGGTGAAAAGGGGCAGTGGGCTGAAAGGAAGGAGCCTCCTGCTGAAAGTCTACTTCTGACCTCCCCATCTGTGAGAATTCTGCAAAGACCAGTTTAGAGTGCACTCTCAACCTAAAATGACCCAAGGTCACCATTGGTTTAACTTAACTCCTTATTCCAGTCCCGTTCACCAGCCCCTTTCCTGCTAATCATAAATTGAGATTGGCTGTTGTCTTTCTGACCCTAGTTCTGTTTTGTAACCAAAATGGCAAAGAATTAACTTTGTTGTTTAAACTTACTGGGTGACATTTTTTTAAAAAAGTTCAACTCTATTGATTTAAATGATCACATTGTTAGGTTTTAGCATTTAATGAAGTTCATGTTTGCAGCAGTGGCAATCCCTATCTTTGTGAAATTTGGTAATGAGCCCCCACCCAGAGAGAAATTAAAATGTATGTGCTCTGACTATCTCCCATCTTCCTCTTGTCGTTCCCCACCACCACTGCATTTAAGAACAGTTACCGCACCTGTTTTAAAACATTGCTGAGAGTCTTACTGACCTGAACAGACCTTCAAATGAAGGTTAAACACCTTTTGGCCTTAACACACTGGCATTTCTGCACATCCCGAGTAGCTTAATTAGGATGTCTCAGAGGGTGCAGAATGTTCTCACGGGGGAGAGGGGCCAGCAAGAGGTCATTGTCCACATTGGAACCAAGGATATAGGAAGGGAAAAGGTTGAGATTCCGAAGGGAGATTACAGAGAGTTAGGCAGAAATTTAAAAAGGAGGTCCTCAAAGGTAGTAATATCTGGATTACTCCCAGTGCTATGAGCTAGTGAGGGCAGGAATAGGAGGATAGAGCAGATGAATGCATGGCTGAGGAGCTGGTGTATGGGAGAAGGATTCACATTTTTGGATCATTGGAATCTCTTTTGGGGTAGAAGTGACCTGTACAAGAAGGACAAATTGCACCTAAATTGGAAGGGGATTAGTATACTGGCAGGGAAATTTGCTAGAACTGCTTGTGGGCAGGACTGGCAGCTTAATGTTCCAGGATACAAATGCTACAGGAAGGGTAGGAAGGGAGGCAAGAGAGGAGGGGGAGTGGCCTTTTTGATAAGGGACAGCATTACAGCTGTGCTGAGGGAAGATATTCCTGGAGATACATCCAGGGAAGTTATTTGGATGGAACTGAGAAATAAGCAAGGGATGATCACTTTATTGGGATTGTATTATAGACCCCCCCCCCAATAGTCAGAGGGAATTGAGAAACAAACTTGCAAGGAGATCTCCGCTATCTGTAAGAATAATAGGGTAGTTATGGTAGGGGATTTTAACTTTCCAAACATAGACTGGGACTGCCATAGTGTTAAAGGTTTAGATGGAGAGGAATTTCTTAAGTGTGTACAAGACAATTTTCTGATTCAGTATGTGGATGTACCTACTAGAGAAGGTGCAAAACTAGACCTACTCTTGGGGAATAAGGCAGGGCAGGTGACTGAGGTGTCAGTGGGGGAGCACTTTGGGCCAGCGACCAGAATTCTATTCGTTTTAAAATAGTGATAGAAAAGGATAGACCAGATCTAAAAGTTGAAGTTCTAAATTGGAGAAAGGCAAATTTTGACAGTATGAGGCTGATTGGAGGCACATGTTCGCAGGTAAAGGTATGGCTGGAAAATGGGAAGCCTTCAGAAATGAGATCACAACAAGAATCCAGAGAAAGTATATTCCTGTCGGGATGAAAGGGAAGGCTGGTAGGTATAGAGAATGCTGGATGACTAAAGAAATTAAGAAAAAGAAGGAAGCCTATGTCAGGTATAGACAGGATAGATCGAGTGAAACCTTATAAGAGTATAAAGAAAGTAGGAATATCAGGAGGGCAAAACGGGGACATGAGATAGCTTTGGCAAATAGAATTAAGGAGAATCCAAAGGGTTTTTACAAATATATTAAGGACAAAAGGGTAACGAGGGAGAGAATAGGGCCCCTCAAAAATCAGCAAGGTGGCCTTTGTGTGGAGCCACAGAAAATGGGGGAGATACTAATGAATATTTTGCATCAGTATTTACTATGGAAAAGGA
>NC_057735.1:37382637-37428758 GCF_004010195.1 Chiloscyllium plagiosum | reverse complement strand
GCGAGGTGCTGCATTTTGGGAAAGCAAATCTTAGCAGGACTTATACACTTAATGGTAAGGTGCTAGGGAGTGTTGCTGAACAAAGAGACCTTGATTCATAGGTCGTTGAAAGTGGATAGGATAGTGAAGGTAGATAGGATAGTGAAGGCGGCGTTTGGTATGCTTTCCTTTATTGGTCAGAGTATTGAGTACAGGAGTTGGGAGGTGATGTTGCGGCTAGACTGGACATTGGTTGGGCCACTGTTGGAATATTGCGTGCAATTCTGGTCTCCTTCCAATCGGAAAGATGTTGTGAAACTTGAAAGGATTCAGTAAAGATTTATAAGGGTGTTGTCAGGGTTGGAGGATCTGAGCTACAGGGAGAGGCCTGACAGGCTGGGGCTGTTTACCCTGCAGCGTCGGAGGCTGAGGGGTGACCTTATAGAGGTTTACAAAATTATGAGGGGTATGGATAGGATAAATAGACAAAGTCTTTTCCCTGGGGTCGGGGAGTCCAGAACTAGAGGGCATAGGTTTAGAGTGAGAGGGGAAAGATATAAAAGAGACCTGAGGGGCAACTTTTTCACGCAGAGGATAGTACGTGTATGGAATGAGCTGCCAGAGGGTGTGGTGGAGGCTGGTATGATTGCAACATTTAAAAGGCATTTGGATGTGAATATGAATAGGAAGGGTTTGGAGGGATATGGGCCGGGTGCTGGCAGGTGGAACGAGGTTGGGTTGGGATGTCTGATCAGCATGGATGGGTTGGACTGAAGGGTCTGTTTCCATGCTGTACATCTCTATGTCTCGATAACTATGTTCTTTAATCCGAGGGTTGAGTCCCATATTTCACAACTAAACTTTCTTAATAGTATTTTGATTAAAAGATCGTTTCACAATGCATTTTCAGTCTACATTTTTTAATCAATCTTGTCATTGAAAATTGGGAATCTGGTGATTCCTAATTGCATATCTTCGCCATTTACTGAATTGTCAAGAATATGCCTTGTAAAAGGACCCAGGAAAAGTGGATCAAAAACACAAATTTGCAATTGTTTAGGGATTGCACAAACCTAAAAAAGGATAACCTGAGCTTTATTGCTAGTTTTAGTCTCTTGTCAAATTGTTGTTTAATGCTGCCATCTGTTTCTCATCGATTACAACTGTGCACGAAGTGTAAGCCTTTGTTTTGGCACAGGTAACGCTGCTTTTAAATTTTCTTTAATTTCATATGTCTTGTTCTGAAAAAGCTTTTTTTGTAAACGCTCAAATGAAATATTATCTTTTTTTTAATTGAAGAAACTGAAAAGGTATTTATTATGACAATAACAACCATTCTCTGAATTTACAGACCAAGTTTCAAGTCCTGGAGAGGTGGTGTAAATAGTTGTTTGTCAAGTTGCCTGTCCTCATCTTAGTTGAGAGATTTGAGTCAAAAATAGCATTTCTACCTGGATACAAGGCTAATGGATTTAATCTCTCCATGGGAATAGAACTGAGGGAGTCATGTTTAACATCTGGTTGGCCTGTGACGATGTTGTTCCTTTAGCAAAGTTAATTTGTCCTTCCTTTTTTGAAAAGGAATTGCAAGAAGCAGAGGCTCCGATTTTTGTTTGGGATAAGGAACTTTAGTAATGACTAACAGATACTGACAAAGGCAACAATCAGAAAAAAGGCTTTTAGGTTTTCAAAAAATCACTACAATAAAAGGGGAGTGGCCACTTCTCCCAGTTCAAGGTTTTTTCCTAGTTTGTTTTTTGTTTTAGCAAGCAGTTTGTTCAAAGCCGTTGGGGATCAAAGGTTACCTGATCCAACAGATATTTCTGGCTGTTGCTTGTGAAAGATCCTGTATTTGAATTTACTTTTTTGCCAAGAGGTGTGTTTATGGGTATATTGCAGGAAATTGGAACAGCTCCCTTATTAAGTTGTAGGGATATCATGTTGGTTGGGTTTCCAAATAGGTGTTATTTTAGAACATAGAACAATACAGCACAGAACAGGCCCTTCGGCCCACGATGTTGTGCCGAACATTTGTCCTAGCTTAAGCACCCATCCATGTACCTTTACAATTGCCGCTTAAAGGTCACCAAAGATTCTGACTCTACCACTCCCACAGGCACCCCCCACCACTCTTTGGGTAAAGAACCCACCCCTGACATCTCCCCTATACCTTCCACCCTTCACCTTAAATTTATGTCCCCTTGTAACACTCTGTTGTACCCGGGGAAAAAGTTTCTGACTGTCTACTCTATCTATTCCTCTGATCATCTTATAAACCTCTATCAAGTCACCCCTCATCCTTCGCCGTTCCAACGAGAAAAGGCCGAGAACTCTCAACCTATCCTCGTACGACTTCCTCTCCATTCCAGGCAACATCCTGGTAAATCTTCTCTGCACCCTCTCCAAAGCTTCCACATCTTTCCTAAAGTGAGGCGACCAGAACTGCACACAGTACTCCAAATGTAGCCGAACCAAAGTCCTGCACAGTTGCAACATCACTTCACGACTCTTGAATTCAATCCTTCTGCTAATGAATGCTAATACACCATAGGCCTTCTTACAATCTCTATCCACCTGAGTGGCAACTTTCAAAGATCTATGAACATAGGCCCCAAGATCCCTCTGTTCCTCCACCTCACTAAGAACCCTACCGTTAACCCTGTATTCCGCATTCTTATTTGTCTTTCCAAAATGGACAACCTCACACTTGGCAGGGCTGAACTCCATCTGCCACTCCTCAGCCCAGCTCTGCCATCATATCTAAGTCCCTTTGCAGCAGACAACAGCCCTCCTCACTATCCACAACTCCACCAATCTTCGTATCATCTGCAAATTTACTTACCCACCCTTTGACTCCCTCATCCAAGTCATTAATAAAAAAAAAATCCTGTTTTAAATTTTAAATTCTGTTTTCTTTTGCTTGTATTTATTTCAATAGTGTGTAAATAAATTCTGTTTTACTTCAAGCCAAGTGGATTGATCAGCTGCATCACTCCTGGAATATCAGCCTATGTCTGCCAATTTAGGGTTTGTGCTGCCTTCTTGAAATTAGATTCCCTACAGTATGGAAACAGGCCCTTCAGCCCAACAAGTTCACTCCGACCTTCCGAAGAGTATCCCACCCAGATCCATTCACTTACATTATATTTACCCCGACTATGGGCAATTTTAGCATGGCCAATTCACCTAACCTGCACATCTTTGGATTAGGAAACCGGAGCACGCAAAGGAAACCCACGCAAACACTGGGAGAATGTGCAAGCTCCACACAGACAGTCATCCAAGGTGGGAATCAAACCCCTGTCCCTGATGCTGTGAGACGTTTTTGAGAGGTTTTGGCCTGGTCCATAAGATTAGGTGGTCATCCAGGATTTATTCTGTGATTTCAATTTAGGGTTAGGGTTGTTGGACACCAAAGGTAGTGAGTGATAGCTGTTAGTGTCTTCTGTTCTGGGTGTTGAATTTGGTTGGTTTAAACAGTGCTTGGTGTAGTAATGGCTCTTTCAGTCACAGAATTTTCTGGGGATGGAAGAAATGACTTTAGCGGTTTTACAAAAGGTGAACAAGGAAAAGCTGCTGAATTGGCAAAAAGCTGGAGTTAAAATTGCCTGTGTCTCTTGGAAAAAAAGCTGTAGTTACTTGCTGGAAATTTGCTGGAAATGCCATGAGAACCTCTTGGAAATGGCTAAACTTCAATTGAAGATGAAGCAGCTTGAATTAGAGGCAAAAGAAAGAGAAAAAGAAATGAAGCATTTTGAATTATGATTTTAAAGCAGAATAAAAAGAAAGAGTTTGAACTTCAGAAGTTGGCACTTAGACAGGAAAGTTGCTTTAAAAAGATGGAGCTGAAAGCGGAAGGTAAGCTTAGTGAGGATGAGCAAACCCATGATAGCCAAACACTTGGTAGGGACCTTTTTGAACAAATTCAAGCATTGCCTATATTTGTTAAGAAGGATGTGGAAGCTTTTTTCATCTCATTTGAGAAGATGGCTAAACAAATGAAGTGGCCAGTGACCGTGTGGGTTTTTTTTTGATACAAACAAAACTTGTTGGTAGAGCTAGTGAGGTATTTGCATTACTATCAGAGGAGGTATATGGGGAATATGAGGTGAAGAAAGTCATCTTAAATGTGTATGTGCTTCACCCAGAAGCCTACAGACAACGTTCCAGGAATCTAAGAATCTGGTCAAACTTACATTGAGTTTGAAAGGATCAACAAAGTCATTTTGATTGGATAAGGGCATTAGAAATAGAGCAAACCTATGACTGTTAGAGAAACGATTATTTCGGAGGAGATCAGACATTTAATACTCGAGATAGTGAGAACTCTTGTGGAAGAGCAGAGAGCTAAAACTGCAAGATTAGCAGTTGAATTGGCTGACTGAGGTGGTTCAGAAATCAAAGTTTGGCTTCCATCATAAATTTCTATCCGTAAGGGATAGAAATTGGGGAAAAGAGAAATCCTCACATGGTAAGGGAAAGGTAGATCTTGGTGAATATCATAAGGATAACTTACTACAGGGTTAAAAGGAAACCCATGAAGGGTAAAGAGAAGTTAAAAAGTTCTGGTGTTTTCATTGCTATAGATGTAGGCCACATAAAATCAGTGTTGTTGAGCTAGGAAAAGCACTGTGATGATGGATGTAGGAAAACTGGATAAGCCAGTGACTTTTGTTGAAGTGGTAATGGAAAGCACAGTGGATGCTAAAAAGCTGCAGCAGAATGTACAACCTGGTCACAGGTTGTTTAAGGAAGAAGTGCCAGATCCTCTTAAACCATTTACCTGCAAAGGTAAAGTTTACTTGCATAGGCTGGGAGCAGCAGGTTAAAAGATTATAATATTGAGAGAGAGGATCGTGTTAATCTTCGATATTGAGAAATGAGAAAACATGTGCCTCTAAAGGACTCTCGCTGGAAAAAGTGGTAGTAAGTGGAATTCTTGGTGAGACAAGTGCACAACTATGTAGAGTGAGGTTAGTGTCCAGTGAAAAATGGAAAAGTGGTGGTAGGAGTATTGGAAGAACTCTCAGCTCTTGGAATACAATTTGTCCTTGCTAACGATATAGCTAGGTCACAGGTAGGAGTGCTGCCCACTGTGGTTGAAAAGCCAGTGGAAAATCAGGTAACGGAGGTATTACAGGAAGCATATCCTGGGAGTTTTCCTGACTGTGGTAACAAGGTCACAAAAGTTGAAACAGGAGGAGAAATCAAAGTGTACAGAAAGTTGACGTGGAATTATCAGAGACCAAGTTTGATCAATTGCTTGAGACAAACCTGGAGCAGATGGATGATAAAGTAGAAATTAACAGCGTTACAACAGAGATGAAAAACTGAAGCAATTGTGTGAAAAAGGCATACTTGGAAGAAGAATCTGAATGTCTCCCTGAGTGCTGTTATCTCAAATAATGTCTTAACAAGGAAGTGGTGACCATCACATAATCAGGCAGATGACAAATGGGCTGATGTTGTTCATCAAGTCATGTTACCAGCGCGTTATAGAAAGGTGGTGTTGTGGGAAATACCTGGACTGCATAAGAATGCGGATGAATTTTGCCATACATGTCAGGTAATTGGAAAATCGCAGGCAGTAATAAAACCTGTGCCTTTAATACCCATTCCTGCATTTGAGAAAGCTTTTACAGGAGTTTTAATTGACTGTTTAGGACCCCTAACTAAAAGAAAACATGGGAATCAGTATTTGTTAACAATAATGGATGTGTCCATTAGATTTCCAGAGGTCATTCCATTAAGGAATATCAAGGCTAACGGGATTGTAGAAGAGTTACTCAAATTTTTCACTGGATATGGACTACCCACAGAGACCATCAGATCAAGGGTCAAAGTTTACATTTAAAATTATTCAAGGAAGTTATGGACACCTTAGGAATAAAACAATTCAAATCTGACTGAATTGTATGGAGTGCTAGAAAATTGGCATCAGACATTGAAGACCACATTGAGGGCTTATAAGTACAGTGTATCCAGCTGATTGGGATAAAGCAATTTAATTTTTGCCATCTGAGATGCAACAAATGAATCAACCAAATTCAGTCCATTTGAATTAGTTTTTGGGCATGAGGTGAGATGACCAATAAAATTGATGAAGGAGAAATTAGAACATAGAAGAATACAGCGCAGTACAGGCCCTTTGGCCCTCGATGTTGCGCCGATCCAAGCCCACCTAAACTACACTAGCCCACTATCCTCTATATGCCTATCCAATGCACATTTAAATGCCCATAATGAAGGAGAGTCCACCACTGCTACTGGCAGGGCATTCCATGAACTTACGACTCGCTGAGTAAAGAACCTACCCCTAACATCTGTCCTATACCTACCCCCCCTTAATTTAAAGCTATGCCCCCTTGTAATAGCTGACTCCATACGTGGAAAAAGATTCTCACTGTCGACCCTATCTAAACCCCTAATCATCTTGTACACGAATTGTTGAGTCAGAATTCAGAGACCGCATATTTGGACTGTGTCAATTTTAGGGATGGTTAAATACAGCAGGGGAATTGTTGAGACAACATTTAAAAAATATCACAGTATACAATGAAACAGGAGGCAGCCACGAAATCAAGACATGCAATTTTGCTGTCTGAGATGCAGTTCCAGTGATAGGTGAACTTTTAAATGCAAGGTTTAGTGGATCTTATCAAGTCAAGGAGGTTGAGTGAGGTGAACTATTTGATAAGAACTTCAGATAGGGAAAAATGTGTCATGTGAATATGTTCAAAGGGTATTTTGATAGGGAAGGAAAGCAAAAGAGAATGTGTTATTGGTCACAACACTGAAGAACCAAGTTCAGAGGATTCTGAATTATACACTCAAATTAGATTGTCCAATGAGGAAGATGTCAAAAACTGGGATAAATTGAGTTACCTTCCAGGGGAAAATAGTAATAACTTTTTCAGGTCATTCTATCACATGGGAAGATGTGTGGAAATAAGCTGAGAAGTACTAATTTTAATTATGCATTATATAGACATAGGAATTGCTTTTCTGATTGGGCACGATCCTTATAGACAACCCTCAAATTGGCACAGGTTCAAAGAGAGATTGAACACATACTCCAAGTCGACATAATCAAAGTGAGTTGCAGTGATTAGAGCTCACCCGTAGTAATGGTGCCAAAACCAGAGACCATAGGGATTTTATAATTGCGTTGAGAACAAAAGGGGAACTAGGGAGAGAACCGGGCCCCTCAAAGATCAGCAAGGCAGCCTACGTATGGAACTGCAAGAGATGGAGGTATTACTAAACGAGTATTTTGCATCAGTGTTTACTCTGCAGAAGGACATGGAAGATACAGAATGTGGGGCAATAGATGGTAACATCTTAAATTCTCCATATTACCGAGGAGGAAGCACTAGACGTACTAAAATGTGTAAAGGGGGATAAATCCCCAGGACCTGATCTGGTGTACCCTAGAACTCTGTGGGAAGCTAGGGAGGTGATTGCTAGGCTCCTTGCTGAGATATTTGTCACCAGTAGTCACAGGTGAGGTGCTGGAAGACTGGAGATTGTCTACAGTGGTGCCACTATATAAGAAAGGTGGTAAGGGAAAGCCAGAGAAGTATAAACAAGTGAACCTGACCTCAGTGGTGGGCAAGTAGTTGGAGGGATTCCTGAGGGACTGGGTTTAAACGTATTTAGAAAGGCAAGGGCTGATCAGGGATAGATTTTATTTGTTATTTCCTTCAAAGAGGATTGATGACAGAGCAGTGGACGTGATCTAAATGGACTTCAGTAAGAGTTTGACAAGGTTACTCATGGTAGACTGGTTAGCAAGGTTAGCTCATCTGGAATACAGGGGCAACTAGCCATTTGGATGCAGAACTGGCTCGAAGACAGAAGACAGACTGTGTGATGATGGAGGTTGTTTTTCAGACTGGAGGACTGTGACCAGTGGTGTGTCACAAGGATTAGTGCTAGGAACACTGCATTTCATCATTTATATAAATGATTTGGATGTGAACATAAGAGGTATAGTTAGCAAGTTTTGCAGATTACACCAAAATTGGAGGTGTAGTGGACAGTGAAAGATAATGATTGAGGCATTTAGTATGCTTTCCTCTATTGTCAGTATTGAGAATAGGAGTGAGAGGTCATTAGATTAGATTACTTAGTGTGGAAACAGGCCCTTCGGCCTAACAAGTCCACGCCGAAGCGCAACCCACCCAGACCCAATCCCCTACATTTACCCCCAACACCTAACACTATGGGCAATTTAGCATGGCCAATGCAACGAACCTGCACATTTTTGGACCGTGGGAGGAAACCGGAGCACCCGGAGGAAACCCATGGAGGCACGGGGAGAATGTGCAAACTCCACATAGTCAGTCGCCTGAAGCGGGAATTGAACCCGGGTCTCTGGCGCTGTGAGGCAGCAGTGCTAACCACTGTGCCGCCCAGATCATGTGGCTGTACAGGACATTTGTTAGGCCACTTCTGGAATATTGTGAAATTCTGGTCACCCTCCTATGGGTGTCAAACTTCAAAAGGTTTAGAAAAGATTTTACAAGGCTACTGCCAGGGTTGCAGTGTTTGAGTTATTGGAAAGGGCTGAATAGCCTGGGGCTGTTTTCCCTAGAGTGTCAGAGGCTGAGGGATGACATTATAGCTGTTTTAGAAAATTGAGGGGCTTGGATAGAGTAAATAGCAAAGGTCTTTTCCCTGGGGTGGGGGAGTTCAGAACTAGAGGGCTTAGGTTTAGGGTGAGAGGGGATAGATTTTAAAAGGGATCTAACGGGCCACTTTTTCACCAGTGTGGTGTGTGTATGGAATGAGCTGCCAGGGGAAATGGTGAAGGCTGGTACATTTGCAATGTTTAAAAGGCATCTGGATGGGTGTATGAACAGGAAAGGTTTAGAGATATGTGCTAACTACTGGCATATGGGACTAGATTAATTTTAGTTCGGCATGAACGAGTTGGATCAAAAGGTCAGTTTCCATTCTGTTGATCCCTATGACTCTAACATTTATTGGAATTGTTCAATCGACTTCGGAAGGCAGACCTTGCTAAGAATGAATTTGCCAAAGCCCAATTCACGTTGCTGGGCCATGTTATTGGACCTGGACAAATGGCCCCACAGAAGGTAGAAGCAAAGGTAATGAATGGGGTGTTTCCCTAACAATCTACAAAAAGAGCAGCACTACAATTCTTGGGATTGAGTGGGTTTTGTTTGAAATTCATACCAAATTTTAGCAGCTTAGCTCCTCCAGAGTTACTAAAGAAAGGCAAGAAGTTTCAGTGGATAGCAGACTGTTAGAAGGCACTTGACTGCATGAAAGCTGGGTTAACTACTGCCTCAGTATTAACCATACCTGATTATGCAAAGCCATTCAAGGTGGCTATCGATGCGGTGTCAGTGCTGTGCTCTTACAGGAAGACCTATGAAAAGATAGAAAAATATATCTGGTATTATGTCAAATATAGAAATATTCGACAGTTGAGAAGGAGACTTGAAACTTGGTGTCGGCACTTCAACATTTATTATTAGTAATATGTCTGAGACGTTTGTATGTACTGATCAAAACCCATTGAAGTTTGAGAAATTTAAGGACAAAAATTCCATACTGATTAGATGGAGCTTGTTATCACAGCCATTCAGTTTGAAAATTGTGGCAGGATAAGAAAATGCAACTGCCGATGCATTGTCAAGCCTTGGATGAGAAACTGAGGTTTTTGGTGGCATGAGTAAATGGATCAAAATAGAATGTATTGGTGCACAGTCATAGTTAGAACATTAGAACATTACAGCGCAGTACAGACCCTTCGTCCCTCGAAGTTGAAGAGTGCGGTGTTGGAAATGCACAGCTTGTCAGGCAGCATCCGAGGAGCTGGAGAATTGATGTTTTGGGTGGAAGCCCTTCATCAGGAATGTGACTTGTGGGCCATGGGGGCTGAGATGAAAGAAGGTTGGCTGGGTGAAGGTAGCTGGAAATGTGATAGATGATAGGTGGAAAGGAAGATGGACAGGTAGGACCGTTCATGAGGGAGGTGCTGATTTGGGAGGCTGGCACTGGAATGAGATGGGGAGAGGGGAAATGGGCAAATTTGGTGAAATTCACATTGTTCCTGTGTGGTTGGAGGGTCTCGAGGTTGAAAATGAGGCGTTCTTGCTCCAGACGTCAGGTGGTGGTTAGGGTTTAGCTACGGAGGAAGCCCAGGACCTGTGTGTCTTTGGAGGAGTGGGAGGGGGAGTTAGTTCAGCGACAGGGCGGTGGGGGTTGGTTGGTGTGGGCATCCCAGTGATGTTCTCTGAAACGATCTGCAAGTTGGCGTCCAATTTTCCTAATGTAGAGGACACTACAGAGGGTACAACAGATGCAGTAGATGAGGGGTACTGGTAAAGTTCTATTGGATATGGAATGGGGCCTGGTGGGGGGTGGCCGGGGGGTGTGGATGCAGGCTTTGCACTTCTTGCGATGGGATGGGTTGGAGGGGGTGTGGACCTGACAAGGGAGTCTGGGAGGGAATGGTCTTTTTGAAATGCAGATAGAGGTGGGGAGGGAAATCTCTCTTGTCGGGTCTGTTTGTAGGTGGCAGAAATGGTGGAGTATGATGCAGTGTATCCGGAGGTTGGTGGGTGTAAGGTGAGGATCTGGGGGTTCTGTTCTTGTTACAGTTAGAGGGGTTTGGTTCATGAGCGGAACTGTGGGAAGTGGAGACTTGCTGGAGGGCATCGTTGACTATGTGGGAGGGGAAATTGCTGTCTTTGAAGAAGGAGGCCATCTGGGATGTTCTATGGTGGAATTGGTCCTCCTGAGAGCAGTTGAGGCGGAGGAATTGGGAATAAGGGATTAAGTTTTTTTTTACAGGAGGAAAGGTGGGAGGAAGTGTAATCTAGGTAGCCTTGGGAGTCTGGTTTGAGTAGATGTCTCCAACCACATGGGATCAATATGATTTCACGAGTTCCCCATTTCCTCTCCTCTCCCCTCCCCTCCCCACCCCAACCCACCCCACCCCACCTCACCTATCCCAGTCCCAATTTCCCAACTCTGCACTGCCCTCTTGAACGGTCCTACCTATCCATTTTCCTTTCCACCTGTCTGCTCCACCCTTCTCTCCAACTTATCACTTTCACCCCCACCTTCATATATCTATTGCATACCCCAGCTACCTTCCCAACCCAACTCCCATTTATCTCTCAGCCCCCATGGCCCTCAAGTCTCACTCCTAATGAAGGGCTTATGCCTGAAACGTTGACTGTCCTCTGATGCTGCCTGATTGGCTGTGCTTTTCCAGCACCACATGTTTCAACTCTGATCTCCAGCACCTGTAGTCCTCACTTTATCAGTACATGGTTATAGTCGGTGTGATGTATATGTATTGTAGTGTCCTAACAGTGTAAGATTGAGGTTTTAAAATGAAGCCATCTGTGGATACCTCTGGTTCATTTTATTTGTAAAGAAGACAGGTGATCCTTTAAGAAGGTTATGTTGTCCTTGGTTTTTTTTTGTTTTTGAAGAGGGTTTGTAAAAGGCAGAGATTCCGATTTAAGTGGGATTAGGGACTTTTGTTAATGGCTAACAGATATTGCCTAAGGCAACAATCAAAAGGCTTTTAGGTGTTTTTTAAAACACTTGTACCATAAAAGGGGAGTGGCCGGTTCTCCCAGTTCAGGGTTTTCTCCTGGTTTGGTTTTGGTTTGAGCAATCAGTCTGATTAAAGCTGCTGGGTCACAAAGGTTCCCTGATTAAACAGATGTTTCTGGCTCACTTGCCAGCTCCATCTCTCCACGCTACATCTGCCGAAAACAACTGGAAACGTTGCTCGTGCTCTCGCATGCTCTCTTGCTGGCTGGCTGCCCTACATCTGCTAGAGCAACTAAATTTTTTTTTCTCTCGCTCTTGCTCTCTCTTCCCTACATCTGCCTAAAACAACTACAAATGTTAGGCCCTGGGCTACCACCTTAATGTTTTAAGCGGGTCTGGCCTGGTCCATAACATGCCCACAAATTCATGAATATCATCAGCAGCAGTTCTGTCTGGTCAATGTTCAGAACAGTGTTCTATTATAATTGGATGTTGAAGGGAAATGGTCTAGTTACAGTGAAACAATTTGTAGCCTCCAGAGAGATTGTGGCTGGAACTACTGAGATCAGGAGTGTTTCCAAATGAACTCTGCAGGCAGAAGTTAAGCTAGTCAATCTGACAAATTGCTAGTTTTTGGTTTGCAGAATTAACATAACCGTCTACAGTGGAGGAACCTGCCAGAGAATAGTTGTCCTCTGATTTAGCTTGTTTAATTTTAATTAGAACGGCAATAAGGAGAAAATTCTTCAGGCAGAGAGAGGTGAATCTATGGAATTCACTGCCACAGAAGGCTGTGGAGGTCACGTCTTTGTTTAAGACTGAGTTAGG
This sequence comes from Chiloscyllium plagiosum, assembly GCF_004010195.1. Taxonomy (NCBI): domain Eukaryota; kingdom Metazoa; phylum Chordata; class Chondrichthyes; order Orectolobiformes; family Hemiscylliidae; genus Chiloscyllium; species Chiloscyllium plagiosum. The sequence continues at coordinate 37,416,407 of NC_057735.1, read as the reverse complement.
TTCTTGACTGTCCAAGGGATTCAAGGGTTAGAGGGAGAATGGGGATGCGAAACTTATCAGTCATGATTGAATGGCAGATCAGTCTCGATGGGCTGAATGGCCTAACTACTGCTCCTACGTCTGTTGGTCTTTATCTGGGATGCTTATGAGCATAGATATTATAAAGACTCCAGGATTTTCTCTGCTCAAGAGTATATATTTACCTATTTGTGGTGTATCTAGAGTAGGGCTCATTTCAGTTGTAATGGAAAATCTTGGGCTAGTTATTCTGTTTACAATTAACAGAAATTAACAAGCAGTACACTAAATGGATAAGAATAAGAATATGTGGAAATTTTAATCTGTTCACATTTTTCAAAATAAAATTTTACCTTAAAACGCTGAGCATGCAGGATATCTTCTCCCATTAGAGAAAATATCTTTTGGGAAGTATCAAGGGTTTATAGAATTAATATAATGAACTTTATTCAGCAAATAATTAGGAAATATTGGGTAATAGGTCAATAAGTAGGTGATAGGATAGTGAAGGTGGTATTTGGTATGCTTGTCTTTATTGGTCAGTGCATAGAGTATAGCAGTTGGGAGATCATGTAGCTGTACAGGATATTGGTTAGGCAACTCTCTGAATACTCAGTGTAGTTCTGGTGTCCCTTCTATAGGAAGGATATTGTGAAACCTGACTGGGTTCAAAAAGATCTCCCAAAGATGTTGCCAGGGTTGGAGGGTTTGAGCTATATGGAGAGGTTCAGCAGGCTGGGGCTATTTTCCGTGGAGTGTCAGAGGCTGAGGGTGTCCTTCTAGAGATGTATAAAGTCATGAGGAGCATGGACTAGTAAATCTTTTCCCCAGGGTGGCGGTGTCCAAACCTAGAGGGCATAGGTTTAAGGGGAGAAGAGAATAATTAAAAGTGATCTAAAGGGGCAATTTTTTCACGGACAGGGTGGTTCGTGTATGGAATGAGCTCCCAAAGGAGGTGGTGGAGGCTGGTATAATTGCAACATTTAAAAGGAATCCGGATGGGTACATGAATAGGAAGAGTTTAGAAGGATATGAGCCAATTGGGACTAGATTAATTTAGGATATCTGGCATGGACAAGTTGGACTGACAGGTCTATTTCCATTCTGTACATCTGAATGTATAACTGGTGCAGGTATGTTAGTTAGGCACAAAGGGCTGTTTGGCCTCCTTTTGCACTGTCTTAATTGAGTTTCTTTTTATGGATTAAGGTTTTTATCTAATTAATTTTTGATGTTTTGTACTCGTGCAGGTATTCCTTTTAATCTCTCCCTGGTTTTCTTAAACCTTTAACAAATCAGTGAAGATATTTTATTTGTCTGAATGTTATCCTGCTTTCCAGTGGTATTCATGTGGTAAGGTCCTTTTGTCATCTCTTATCAGTTGTATGGTTCCAGTACTTCTCCTGTAATTAACATTTTTATTTTGACACTTGTGATGCATGTCTCTTTCCTTGCCTTCCTTTCAGTGTTTTGTAAACTGTCTACGTCTTTTGTTGTCTGTGCATGTGTTTTCTCTGCTTGACTTTTTTTAATGCTTATTTCCTATGCAGTTATATTTTCAATTTGTTTGTGATTGTGATCTTTATAAAGAGACTTTTAAAAAGCAACTGAAGATAGTTGTTTGAAGTTATTACTTACTGAAATGGGGTTACAGGAACCAGTGGGTACATGGGAGCCACTGATTTTTTTTAATAAGGATTCTGATTTCCTGGAGACAGCAATGGGTGGCAACTATAAATAGGTAATATCATTTTCTCTAGTTTGTGCACGAAAAATAATTGTACATAGGCATGTTGCTCTTTAGTTATTTCCGACATGAATAGGAAAGGTTGAGAGGGATATGAGCCAAGTGCTGGCAAATGGGAGTAAAATTTTTTCAGTTGTGAAATCTTTACAAGTAGTAATAGGAAGTTGAAATCTTAACTGTGTAATTTATACAGCCTTTAACTATTTATTTCTCGTAGTAGGAATACTTGGCTTATAGAAAATTGGAATGTGCTGTGTGAGGTCTCAAAGATCCTCCAAAGAAAATCCACAGCAAATGAAAGCCATCCTTTTCAATCTTGAGTCCATATAAATCCTCTGATTGTCCTCTCTGTTTTTCTGACTCATCTTGTTGGGTTATTGGCTAGTAATGAAGATTAACTTGAGAATCTTGACATGCATTTCAACATTTTCACAATATTTCATATTGATGTTTTCCAGAAACTTTGTCTGTGGCGTTTGCAAATGGGGACATAGCTGCTATTATTCACATGACCTTTCTATGCTGAAGTCGTCCCAGATCTGCAAACACTATTTGAATGGATTTTGCTTCTATGGAAACAATTGCAGGTTTGTTTGGTCACTTGTAGAAATTCATAATGTTTGTTTTGGGCCTATTTTTTGTTAAAGTTTGCATATGTAAAATTTTATTACATAAGCATACTTTTGTGCTTCACATGTTGAATATTTATTTTGCATTAGTGACTGTATTGTAAATTTAATATGCATTCTGTGCCAGCAGGAAAAGTGATTTGAAGGTGGACAGTTCCAGTACAGACTGAAACATTTTAGGTTGAGCTAGTACGTATCTACCTTAATGCAGAAACATTTTACATATCTGACTAATATTGTATCCTACCATTTTGAACTACTTTCACCAATTATCTTTTTTTCCCCATCATAAGGTCAGAATAGGGGATGTTCACAAACACTGTTCATGATGCTAGATACTGAAGCTGTCAGTGTCTAAATGCGGCAGTAGTATCTAGGTTTGGGCTGACAGGTGTCACAATGACATCCATGCGATAGAAGTACCACGCAATGACTGTCTGTCTTTAAAAGAGAATCTAACCATTACCCCTTGACATCCAGTGGTTAACCATTACTGAATCCCCCACAATCAAAGTCCTGTAAGGTTACTGTTGACCAGAAACTAAGCTGAACCTATCATGTTAATACTGTGGCTACAAGAGCAGATTGGAGGGTAGGAATTCCATGGTGTGTAATTCTCCTCCCGACTTCTGTGTCAGTCATCTAAAGGCGTAAATCAGGAATGTGATGGAATACTTCCCACTTACCTGGATGGGTGCTGTTCCAACAACACTCCAGAAGCTTGATAGTACGCTGTATAAAATAGCCTGTTAGATTGACGGTGTTCCATTTCCTTTTCCACCAGATCACAATAATGGCATTGTGTACTAAGGCTCCTTGGACAGCACCTTCTAAACTAAACCTCTGCCACCTAGTCGGACAAGGGCAGCAGATGCAGTGGACACCCTTGCAGGTTTCCCTCTAAGCCACTCACCATTCTGACTTGGAACCGTAGCACTTTTCTTTCCCACTGTTGATCAAAATCCAAGAACTCCTCCCTGACGACTTTGTTGGGTGTAATTATAGTAATTCCAGAGGATAGCTCACTATCTTGAGAGCAACTAGGGATGGATAATAAATTCTGGCACAGTCAGTGAAACCCTCATCCCACAGATGAAATTCTTAAACTTATTTTCCAGAACTGTACTGACTGTACAATAGGGATATCCCTATTGTCTTTGAACACTACCACAGTGTTGTAATTCAAACTTAAAATGGGTATACCGACGTCTTCTGAATGAAGTTGAAATTCCATAAACTCTCAACCATATCAAATGTGTTCAATGATAGCTACCCGATTCAATGTGTATGACTTGCTTAGCTTTCAGGTAGTTTCTCATTGGAGGAAGTAAGTGTTCTGAAGCTGGATTTGATTGAATGTTTAGGGCAATGTGCTGGTAATTTTATTCTGGCCTACATTTTTGATGGCCTTTTTTTAAAAAAAAAAGTTCCGTTCTCCAAGTGAATATATCTTCCCCTTTCAATTGTTACTGTTATTCTTGGAATGTGCTGCGGGGGCTCTATATAATTGTAGTTTGGTTAAACTGATTTATATGTGTCATTACTGAGTGGTATGGGGCTTGAAACCCAATGGCAGTTTTGTATGCAGTTGTATTAAAGGGAATTAATGTACAATAATGTATCTGTTATTAGATACCTGCACATCCGACCTGCTGCAGGATGGTTATCCGGAAACAGACGTGGTTCTGAACCTGCTCTTCAGCCGAGGGTTGGAGAATCATCCCAGAGATACCATGGTATGGAATCTAGTGATCCTGCTGGCAGAAACTGCTCTAGAAATAGACGTAGCTCTGCTCCTGCTATTCACAGAACTCCAGGAAGATTGTTCCAACATTCCCATACTGCTGAACCTCCCAACCACTCAACTACACCAAAAAGTACTTGGAGTCGACGTGGCTCTGAACCTGCTGTCTCCAATTTCACTAACTTGGGTAGGGATACTAGATGCTCTGGCACACGCTTGGACGAGGATGTCGATGAAGTGAAGGAGAACGAAACACCTGAAGGCTTAGACAGATGGGCATTTGCTGCAGAATTTATACCTCAACAATTTAAAAAGCATGGTAGGTAGAAATGGCTGTCCATAAAAGTGAGTGGTATGAATTACAACTTGCATTTTCTTGTGGTAAGAGTTTGTGATGGAAATTCAATATAGCAAGTAGTTAATGGTGCTCACACTTTATAATCTTTTATGGGGAGCAGGTGGATGAGTGATTTTTGTTTCTTTAGGTCTTTTGTTTTTCAAATTGTCTCCATTGTTTTTATTTTGCTGTTCTTTTGAATGTAGTCAAAGTAGAGATCTTTGTGTATTGGTTAATATTTCTACTTCTGAACCAGAAGTTCTAGATTAAAGTTCCATGCAGGATGACTTGGCATTCACAATGTAGCAAAACCATGTTGAGTATCAACCTGTAAATTCTCGCAGCACCTGTCAATGCCAAGCAGTAAGAATGGGAGACATTCCTGGTCAGTCTTGTAAAGGCAAGGAACATTGGAACAAAGTCAGCTGGCAGGAACTAAGTTTAGAAAGTTATGTTTCTTTCACAGAATAGGTCCCAATAAATTATAAACAAACCAAACGCTTAACTTAAAGTGAAACATTTGACTTTTAAACATTTTTTTTTCATTTCAAAGGTGATTTTTAAAAAGAAACTATAATCCTACATGGCCTTCAGAAAGTCTTAAATCGTATAACAGAGGTTTTTTGACCCATTGAGTCTACACCAATGAAAACTACTCTAAATCCGTTTTGCAGTAATGGTCATCCAAGTTACTTTTTTAAAGTTTTAAAAGAATGTTGTGCAAGATTGTGGGTAAAAGTTGGCGTTATGTTTGTTTTTAAACCACATGCCATAAGTTGGAAGAATAGTTAGCTAATGGAACAGTTGTTCTTCAGCGCTGTCATTCCAGACCTGTGTACTGTAAAACTTCCTTTGAGAGAACTTTCAATTGAATGTCTTTGCTAAGTCACAAAATATGTTTACAATTCCAAACTTTGTTCAAATTGAAGAATGAGACATTTTTTTAATATAAGTGTTCCCTCTTCCCCCACACTAAGAATTCTGCCTTTTAACCCTGTTTAGGGTGTAAGTATGCTCGCTGAGCTGTAGGTTTGATATCCAGATGTTTCATTGCCTGGCTAGGTAACGTCATCAGTGGCGACTTCCAAGTGAAGCAAAGCTGTTGTCTCCTGCTTTCTATTTATATGTTTGTCCTGGATGGGGTTCCTGGGATTTATGGTGATGTCATTTTCTGAGGGGTTGATAGATGGTATCTAGATCTATGTGTTTGTTTATGGCGTTGTGGTTGGAGTGCCTGTATCAAACAAAAACTAACAAACTTGAAAGACCCAGTACATCCCATGGACAAAACCAACGTCGTCTACAAAATTCCATGCAAGGACTGCCAGAAACACTACGTAGGACAAACAGGAAGAAAGTTAGCCACCAGGATACACTAACCCCAGCTAGCCACAAAAAGACACGACCCTCTCTCCCTCGTTGCCCTACACATGGAGGGAAAAAAACCCACCATTTTGACTGGGACAACACATCTATCCTGGGACAGGCTAAGCAAAGACATGCCAGAGAATTCCTAGAGGCCTGGCACTCCAACCACAATGCCATAAACAAACACACAGATCTAGATACCATCTATCAACCCCTCTGAAAATGAACAGGAAATGACATCACCACAAACCCCAGGAACCCCATCCAGGAGAAAGATATAAATTGAAAGCATGAGACAACAGCTTCACTTCACTTGGAGGTCGCCAGTGATGATGTTACCTAGCCAGGTAATTACTTACAGATTTACTTACAGATTACTTAGTGTGGAAATAGGCCCTTCAGCCCAACAAGTCCACATTTATCAAACGTTTTGTTAAAATCCATAAACACCACATCCACTGCTGTACCTTCAATGTGTTTTGTCACATCCTCAAAGAATTTAATAAGGTTTGTGAGGCATGACCTGCCTCTTGCAAAGCCATGCCAACTATTTCTAATCATGCTATGCTTTTCCAAATCCTCATAAATCCTATCTCTCAGAATCCTCTCCAGTACTTTGCCCACCACTGACGTAAGACTGACTGGTCTACTTCAGAGGATTATCCTTATTCCCTTTCTTGAACAAGGGAATAACATTTGCCACCCTCCAATCATCTGGCACTACTCCAGTGGACAGTGAGGATGCAAAGATCATCGCCAAAAGCTTCCTCTAGTAACCCAGGGTATATCCTGTTGGGTCCAGGGGATTTATCTATATCCTTTGTTTTTCAAAATTTTCAGCATGTCCTTTTTCCTAACGTCAACCTGTTCTATCTCTCTCACCCTATCCTCCATTGTTCTTTTGGAAGTGATCAATGGTCAAAAGAAACGTGTATGTTTTCTCTAATATTGTTCAATGTTTTGGTTTGTGGAGCTTAAAATCAGCCCAACTACTTGCCTGAGCTACTGTTAGGCAGGATTTATTACCCATCCCTATTTGCCCAGAGAGCACTTGAAGATAAACGACATTGCTGTACTTTGAGTCACATTCTGGTCAAAGCAAGTAGGCATGACGGACCTTCTTCCACTAAGGACATAGGTAGTCCTGAGGGGTTTGTGCAACAATCGACAATGGTAATATGAATGATATTAGGCTAGTCTCTCTTTTGTAAATTGGCTTCATCACTGGCCATGGTCGAATTTGAACTTACGGCACCAGAACAACAGCCTGAGGTTCTGGATTGCTAGTCCAGTGACATTATTGCTATGCTGCCACTACCTGGAGAATTCCATTCTTATCAAAATGCCAGATCTGCTGTATCCCGGCTTTTTAACAGAAAATTAACTTGTCAGCGCAAGTGTTAACTTCTTTCTCGTGTTTCTCTGTGGATAACTGTTTAGTTTCAAGCTGACAAATATTTTGTTCCTTTTGTTTTTGTCTGTATGTGTATGTATGCAAAACATTAAATGTGTTGAATTGTTTGCATATTATAGGTTGTGCATCAACATCACAGGCAGGTCATCTCCATTGTATGCCTGGTTCTGTCAAGAGTGAATCTCAAACTGCCCTGAAACCAGATTCTTCAACTTCACAATCTGTTCCACAGGTATGTAGTTTCAGCTTTTTTATAAATACATTCACCTCCTTAGGCGAATGTAATCATTTGAAATCTATGTTGAGATGTTTTTCCTTTTTTTAATACTGCCCTGAGAACTAAATATTTGTAACTGACTAAACATTTGTGTCTGGAATTATTCTGATTGCTATATTTGCTATTTTGAGCATCCCACTTCAACAAAGGGACATTTTATAGCATTACAGTACAATGCAATTATAATTCCTTGATCTTAATAAGAATGGTGCATTGTTGGAAGTTCAATAACGTTTATTCTTTTGTTAGTATCCTAAGCTATCTAAGCAGTACTGAACGTTGCTTATGGAGAGATTGAGCTAATAGTGAAGGACAAGGAGACTGGTGATCTCATTGGCTGGAACAGAAATTAAACCCCATAATGTTTCACCTCCAAACTTGTGCCTGAAAAAGAAAGTGCTGAAATACTTGTGCAAACTAGTTTAGTTTAGTTTGTGAGATGACTATGGAGTAGATGCTATTGATAACTTCTAATACCAAAACCATGGTGCATAGGGCTTGGAAAATGAATCCAAATTCAGATGTGAGCCAATACTGATTTTACAAAATGTCTTTTTACATTCTAGAGAAAGTTGACTAAAGATTCAGCCTTTGAAGACAGTAAAGATATAATTTGTGGAATTTGCATGGAAAAAGTCTATGAAAAAGCACCAGCCAGAGACCGTTGCTTTGCAATTCTTCCTGATTGCAACCATGCTTTCTGTGTGAGCTGTATCAAGAAATGGCGAGGGAGCAAGGGGTTTACCAATAATGTAATAAAGTAAGTGAATGTCAAATTAAACAATATCTCTATCTCTATTGCAGTTGTTTTATTGACTGTTAACAGTTAAAGGACTTTATATTTGCGTTTGGCTCTAAACATGGGAGGTGGTTTGCTTTAGTGAAGTGTTTGGAAAGTCTGGCGTAGCTAACTTTTAAGAGTGATAATTTAATCGTATGCCTGCTGGAGTGATGAAGTTTGCAAACTCCAACTTTACTAACAGGGAGAAAACATTTCAAGTCATTTGATTAGCAGAAAACAGCATGAGCAAGTTTTAAAAAAAATTTAGTTCAAAAGGAAACCTGACTGAAGTAAGAATAGTCCCCTAGAAAAATGGATTGTTTAGAGTATTTAAGGAATGATGTTAACACAGTGATAAGGTGTAGTGTGTAAAACTTTCAGATGAGGAATGTTTGATTTAAACCGTGACAGGTTAGTAAAGGACTGAGTAATAATGGTCTGTTTGACTGGTCAAGAGAAAAAGGCCTTAAGCTTGCAGAAACTACCTTTGAAGGAAGCAGTTACGTCAAATGTGCAGAATTGATTAAGGAAAATTTCTCTGGATTTTGATTAACTAGGGAGTAGTTGGGATTTTCTGTTGCTGTTTTGAAATCTTTCAGACTGTTATGTAGCTTGTGTTTTGTTCAGTGATTGGTACAACCAAATCTGCATTCCACTGCTGCCAAATAATGAGTTGATGGGGACTAATATACTGGCAGGGAGATTTGCTACTGGGAGGATTTAAACTAGTAATTTACTGGAGGAGTCCAGGGAGATAGGAAAGAGATCAGTACTGAGGCTGGTACAGTTAGGAAAAGGAGCAAATCAAATAGGCAGGCAAGAACAAAACAATAGAATAAGGTCAAACTGTTGAATTAAAGTGCATTTCTTTCAATGCAAGAGACCTATCCGTGAAGTCAGATGAACTCTGCATCGTTAGGAACATGGGACTGGGATACAGTAATTACAGAGATATGGCTCAGGGATGGATGGGACTGGCAGCTTAATGTTCCTGTATACAAATGCTATAGGAAGGACTGGGGGGGGGGGGGAGGCAAGAGAGAAGGAGGAGTGGTGTTTTAACAACACTTTATGGCTGTACTTTGAGAGGATATTCCTGGGAATGTGTCCAGGGAAGTTATTTGGGTAGAACTGACAAATAAGAAAAGGATGATCACCTTATTGGGATTGTACTATAGACTCCTAATAGTGAGCAGGAAATGGAGAAACCCATTTGCAAGGATAACTTTATCTGTAAGAATAATAGGATGATTATGGTAGGGGATTTTAACTTTCCAAACATAGACTGGGACTGCCGTAGTGTTACAGGTTTAGGTGGAGACGAATTTAAGTGTGTGCAGGAACATTTTCAGATTCAGTATGTGAATGTACCTACTAGAGAAGATGCAAAATTTGACCACCACTTGAGAAACAAGGCAGAGCAAGTGACAGGTGGGGGAGTACTTTGTGGCCAGCGACCATAATTCTATTAAAAGGTGATGGAAGAGGATAGACCAGATCTAAAAGTTGGAAGGCATTAGGCAAAACGTTCAAAAGTTAACGGGGGTCGAATATTTGCAGGTAAAGAATCTGCTAGAAAAAGGGAAGCCCTCAAAAATGAGAGTCCAGAGACACTGTTCCTGTTAGGGTGAAAGGTGAGGCTGGTAGATGTAGGGAATGCTGCATGACTAGAGAAATTGAGGGTTTGGCTTTTTAAAAAAAGGATGCATATGTCTGGTATAAACAGCAGAGATTGAGTGAATCCTTAGACTTGAAAGGCAGTAGAGGGTATACTTGAGGAAATCAGGAGGGAATAAAACGTACATAGTTTTGGCAAATAGGGTTATGGAAAATCCAAAGGGATTTTATAAATATATAAAAGGACAAAGGGGTAACTAGGGAGAGAATAGAGCCCATCAAAGATCATCAAGGCAGCCTGTGTGTGGAACCGCAAGAGATGGAGATGTTAAAAGAGTATTTTGCATCAATGTTTACTGCGAAGGACATGGAAGATATAGAATGTGGGAAATAGATGGTGACATCTTAAAATCTTCATCTTACAGCAAAGGAAGCACTGGATGTATTAAAATACAAAAAGTGGATAAATCCCCAGGACCTGATCACATGTACCCTAGAATTCTGTGGGAAGCTAGGGAAATGATTGCTAGACCCCTTGCTGAGATATTTGCAACGTCGATAGTCAAAGGTGAGGTGCTGGAAGACTGGAGGTTGGCTAACATGGTGTCACTATTTAAGAAAGGTGGTAAAGAAAAGCTAGAGAACTATGGACTGGTGAACCTGACATTGTTGGGCAAGTTGTTGAAGGGATTCCTGAGGGACCGGATTAACATGTATTTGGATAGGCAGGCATTGATTAGGGATAGTCATCTTGGCTTTGTGCGTGGGAAAACATGTCTCTCAAACTTGATTTGAGTTTTTTTAAAAGGAAGTAACGAAGAGGATTGATGGCAGAGCAATGGATGTGATCTATATGGACTTCAGTAAGGTGCTCGATGAGGTTAGATCTCATGGCATACGAGGGGAACTAGCCATTTGCATGGAGAACTGGATTGAAGGTTGAAGAGGGTGTTGGTAGTGGGTTGCTTTTCAGACTGCAGGCCTGTGACCAGTAATGTGCCACAAGGATCGGTGCTGGATCCGCTGCTTTTTGTCTTCTATTCACATCTAAATCATTTATATAAAAGAGGTAGTTACTAAGTTTTCAGATGACCCCAAAATTGAAGGTGTAATGGATAGCAAAGAAGGTTAACGCCAGAGTAAAACAGGATCTTGATCCAATGGGTGAATGGGCTGATGAGTGGCAGATGGAGTTTAATTTAGATAAGTGGGAGGTGTTGCATTTTGGAAATTCAGGGCAGGACTTAGACACCTTAATGGTGAGGTCCTGGAGTGTTGCTGAACAAGGAAACCTCAGTGTGCAGTTCATGGTTCCTTGAAAGTGGCGTCAAGGTAGATAGTATAATGAAGAAGGCATTCAGTATGCTTTCCCTTTATTGGTCAGAGCATTGAGTATAGGAGTTAAAGGTCATGTTGCGGCTGTACAGACCATTGGTTAGGCTACTTTTGGAATTTTGTATGCAATTCTGGTCTCCCGCCTATAAGAAGAATGGTGTGAACATTTGAAAAGGTTCAGAGAAGATTTACAAGGCTGTTGCTAGGATTGGAGGATTTGAGTTGTAGGGAGAGGCTGGGGTTGTTTTCCCTGGAGTGTTGGAGGCTGAGGGGTGACTTAATGGGGTTTATAAAATTTGAGGAACGTGGATAGAGTAAATGGTCTTTTCTCTGGGGTGGGGGAGTCCAGAACTAGAGGGCATAGTTTAGGGCGAGAGTGGAAAGATTTAAAAGGGATCTAACTAGCAATTTTTTCACACAGACAATGATGTATGGAATGAGCTGCCAGAGGAAGTGATGGAGGCTGGTACACTTGAACATTTTAAAAGGCATGAATAGCCTGGTCAACATGGATGAGTTGTACCTCGGGGTCTGTTTCTGTGCTGCAGATCTCTGACATCTTGCATGCTTGTTTCTGTGAAATAAGTAAAACCGGGAGGAAAGATAATCATACCAAGCCAGATTTCAATCTGGGATCCTATCTGACCTCTCCAGTAGCAGCATCAGATGAAATCATCATCAAATACCTAAGTCAGCGACTCTTGCAAATTGACTGAGTTGGTCTCTAATCTCCAGCAGAAATAAGTGGAGTTGCATTGGTCAAGGTAGTTTCAATTAACATAAACATCAAGGGGTTTACTTAGTGAAACTGTGGCTGGATTGGGTCTGGGTGTGTTACTCTTTGGAGTGTCAGTGTGGACTTGTTGGGCCAAATGGCCTGTTTCCACAGTAGGGATTCTTTGAAGTCTGGGTCTAATTTTCAGCTTGTTTCTCTGGTGTTAGGCCTCCAGTCAGCAGAAATGGTTTTATTTCTAGCTGTCCTATCTGTTTCCATCTAACATCCTAAACTTTAATCAAAGTATCCCTTCAATGTTTATTTTCAATTAAATGGAATGCCACTCAACTTTGGTCTCCTTTTGTAATTTAACTACTGGGGCTCAAGTAAACCACCTTTGCATGCCTTCCAAGGCCAACAGTCTTCCAACTGTGGACTCTTTCAGTGATTCATGCTTTATATATGGAACTCCTTGTTCTATGCCACTACTTTGTGTGGATAGTTGAGACCTCGACATAGAGTTGTGTAGGCCATCAGTTGTTATATCCTGGCAAATTATTTTTACTATCTCCTCATAATTTATCAGATTCCTACCCAGGGCAACTGTTTTTTTTTTCCATGAACTTTAACTGTCTGGAAAATATAATCTGACAATGGATAACTTTTCAGGAGCAATTTCGAAAACTGTTAATTACTGGAAGTACTTCTGTAGCACAAGGGAAGTAAGCATTTTCATTTAATGAAATCTATTACGGTGAGTATCTCTGGAATGATTTTACTTGTAAATGACAAGAAAAGCAAATCTTCTAATGTGATGAGTTGTGTTGCCATTAATGAAGATCTGCTGTTTGGTGGACTATTGCAGACCGTCTAGTTAAAGAAATCTTTGCAGTGAGGAAAATTTAAACTTCCAATATCTTTATCTACAGAGCATGTCCTGAATGTAGAGTAGTGGCCAGTTACTTCATACCATACAAGTACTGGGTGATTGATGAACAAAAACAAAAACTTATTGAAAAATTCAAAGTTGAAAAGCGGTATGTATGCCTGGAGGTACTATAGAACTTCAAACTATTTCTAAACCTATTTTCTAATTCAGTATGTTATGGATTTCATAATCTTCCATTTTTTAGTTTTAAAACTAATCCTTTTGCACTAATTCCACTTGATTCAAGTTCACAATTAATGCTTAAAATACAATGATTATAATTCAAAATTGTTCTGTGTTTATTCTCATAAGGTCTTGCCAGGTGAATGCACTTTGTTTACATATATAACCTTCACTAGCAGTATGTCATGGAAAATCTGTAACAACCTTTTAAACTTTAAGTGTAGAAAATGTTGGAAATACTCCAGTTGGGAAGATACTCTCTCACTGGAGAGTGCCAGTTGAATTAGCCTCTTCATTAGAACTGGTAACTGTTATATCTAACAGTATAACTGAAAAGGGAGGGTAGGAACAACAATCGGGTGGAAAACAATAGGTTTTCGTGATAAATTGGTGTAATGTCAAATGGTGATAACAAAAGCACTGAAAGAAGTGGTAAGAATGTCGGAGTCATTAAGAACTGCTGCCCCCTAGCGAAGAGAAAAGAACCACAAGATGTGGGCAGAGATTGTGATGTAAAGCTACTGAGTATTGATGAGGATAAAGGGCATTCTGTCCTTATTTTGGGAAGGGCACGGTTGAGTAGAAGCCTGGTAAACAGGATGAATACACAGATCTGAAGAGTCACTGGACCTGAAACATTAACACTGCTTTCTGTCCAAGGATTCTGCCAGACCTTCTGAGCTTTTTAAGCAATTTCAATTTTTTTTGATCAACACACTACTACTCTTGTATGGCAGTTCGCTCTCTCATTACCCAATGACTCCAAAGAACCTCATGACCTGATTTTCTCAAGACTCTTGTTGTAACTAATGTTGTCAACCTAATACTACTTGAAGTTTAGTATCTTGTCTATTAACACATTTCTGTGGCCATTGCATCCTGAGGTGGAACGTGAACCCAGACCTGCTCAATGAAGATTTCACAATCAGTACTATTTACAAATTTTATTATTTTTTTTTCACATTTTGTTTTACTTGGCCCATCGGAGTACATGAACCTTTTTTTTTACTAAAAGGGTGTTTAGGATAGGTGCTTTAGTTATAAACGTTTTTCAAATCTGAGGCCTAGTATGTGTAATCTCTGGGTTTCTACGTGCAAGTGAGTAATTTAATAACTTTCAGATTTGAGAGTTAAGTTTTTCAGTAGCATAGCCCACATTTTCTTCCCTTCTCTTCCTGTTTTTCTCTATGTAAGCATACCATCACTCTGACTTGGCTGTTTGAAACAAGTGTTAGCCTCAAAATCCAGAAAGTTCCAGGTTCAAACCTCAATTGACAAATTGGTTTTGAAGTCATGATGAAGCAATTAGGGCAACCTAAACTGACATGTAGAGACTTTGTTCATATAGCTTAATGAAGTATGCAATCTGGTGGCACATGATATTTGGAATTGTAACTGGCATTTATGATAAATTCTGGAGATGGCTGTTGGAGTTGAGAACAGTTGATTTATCTTTTATTTTGTCTTTTTCACAGGAAAATACATTGCAAGTTTTTTCTACGAAATAATGGCAGATGTCCTTTTAAATCTGAATGCATTTACTTGCATGAGTTTCCTGAGGGATATCGACCTACCCAGCATCGACAAAGGAGACGAAGGGATAGTGTAAGGATGTGGCATTTATTGTGGCATAAGCAGTGGTCTGTTCTATTTTGTTTCGTGACTGAGCGTAATTACATTCTCTAATCACCACCACCTTGGTTTTCAGGCAAACTAAACTAGATAGGGTAAACCTGCATTAATTTGTCTTTGGCCTTCAAACCCATAATTTGAAATTTTATCTGCAGTAACTTAACACTGGCATAAATTCTATTCATAAACTGTAGTTGCCCTTTTTGTTTTGAGAAACGTCTATTCCGTGTTTATAATGCAGATCAGATTTGATAATGTTCATGATTAACTTAAGTTTTGTGGAAAATTGGCCCTACTGCTGTTAAAAGTAAAAAGACTAGAGGGATTAAATTTGGGCTTCCCATCTACTATCTGTAGCTCAGCATCAGAACTGGTCAGTAAAACAATATTTCCATTTCCTCTATACAATAGGTTTGGAAGGTAATAAATGCCACATTGTTTGACAAACATTTTCTCAGACAAGTGAACACGAGAGAAATAAGAACACACACAGGTTTAGTAGAATAGACTCTTTTTATATATTTTTTAAAAAGCCTTTTAATTCCACTCACTTTTTGCATTGGCCTGCAATGCCTGAAAGCATTTTATTATACCCAATTACAAATCCAAGTGTTAAAATATGCTTGCCTCTTTAAAAACAGATACTGTATAGTGCAAGGAATCCAAAAGTAATCAATTGACGTAAAACCATTGCCATGTTGGATGTGCCTCAGTTGGAATATTTATCCAGTTTGAAGCATCATTTTCCTGCCCAAAAAATAAGAAATCCTTTGACAAAATGCAGAGATGTTACACTAGTATTATACCATGGATGAGGTTGTGGAGAGTTTAGGATAGGAACTGAGGATAATTTACAAGTTCCAAATTAAGTAACTTTAATGGAAATAGAACCTCCTGAAGAAGGAGGTTTGCCTATAACCAAGGAATGCTAAATAATAGGATATTAAGGGACTAATTAAAATTCCCAAAGAAACTTCATAGAAATGCTATAGATCAGTTTCATGCCATGTATATTAAGAGATGGAGAAAGTGAGGTCTGCAGATGCTGGAGATCAGAGCTGAAAATGTGTTGCTGGAAAAGCGCAGCAGGTCAGGCAGCATCCAGGGAACAGGGGAATCGACGTTTCAGGCATAAGCCCTTCTTCAGAATGAGATGGAGTCAGATGACCAAATGCTTGGTTCAAATAAGAGAGGTGATGAGATTAAGGTACTCTAGGCCTAGGCAACTGAAGTTGCAGCTATCAGTGATGGAGTGATTTTTAAACCAGATGTATAAGGTAAAAGAGGGGGAGGGATAAGGCCATGGAATTATTTGAAAACTAAGATGAAATATTATTGGATGGGACTGTTCTCACTTATTTCATTCTTATCAGTTGG
Organism: Chiloscyllium plagiosum; assembly: GCF_004010195.1. NCBI lineage: Eukaryota > Metazoa > Chordata > Chondrichthyes > Orectolobiformes > Hemiscylliidae > Chiloscyllium > Chiloscyllium plagiosum. The sequence goes on along the minus strand of NC_057735.1, from coordinate 37,400,305 downwards.
ATGGTAGTGGCAAGGTTGAGCAGCTTCCTCTGGAAGAGAGCGCTACCACATGTTCCTCTAGCTTCAGTAGTTACTCAGTTGAATTGGATATATACCCTGGGAGAGAAAATGAGGTCTGCAGATGCTGGAAATCAGAGATGGAAATGTGTTGCTGGAGAAGCGCAGCAGGTCAGGCAGCATCTAGGGAACAGGAGAATCGACGTTTCGGGCATTAGCCCTTCTTCAGCCATTGCACATTCCTGAAGAAGGGCTAATGCCCGAAACGTCGATTCTCCTGTTCCCTAGATGCTGCCTGACCTGCTGCGCCTCTCCAGCAACACATTTCCATCTATATACCCTGGGGCCTATGGTGTGGTGACAAAAAGGCTGATACTTCCAAAGCAGACACAAACACTTGCCTGAATGGTTGGTTGTTTCCTATGATGTAAATTTTTGTCCTTTTTTAAGTTGTGATCTTTACACAGGGAAGCAAAAGAGGATCAAGAGGAATATATTTACTTGGACTTTTAATAATTTTTCTGATAATCCCATTTGTGATGTAGGGTATTGCTAAGTAACTGGACAAATTCGATGGTCTTGACATGTCTAACATTGGATGTAGCATTCCGTCACGATTACTATTTTGTGCAGTATAAACTAGCTAACATGCTGAATTTATGGTATTTGTAATATGCCAATATTCTTCACCTTGACTGGCAGACTTTTCACCTGAGTGGTGGAATGGTTCTTGCCCAGGTAGTGTTCTCAAAACCAAATAGTAACTCAAAGGTACTGTACAGGCTACTTGCTATTTATTGCACCATGCAAATTTTGAAGTTGGCACTGGATGATGGACAAATAAAAGCCATTTTCCTGGTGACCATCACATTTCTTTAGTTGGAAGAAGTACCAAATTTAACTCAATCTGGCCAAAAGTAATCAAATTGGGACCTGCGCCAGATCCGAACCTTCTAATTGTGTAGTCTCTGACATGGCATATACAAGGTTCTGTGCTGTTTTGAAGTGATTCTATTTTGGAAGGTCTCAAACAATTTTGATAAACTCTATTTGGGGTGACATGGTGGCTCAGTGGTGAGCACTGCTGCCTCTCAGCGCCAGAGATCAGAGTTCAATTCCAGCCTCTGCTGGCTGCGTGAGGAGTATGCACATTCTCCCCGTGTCTGCACGGGTTTCTTCCAGTGTTCCGGTTTCCTCCCACAGTCCAAGGATGCTCAGGTTAGGTGAATTGGTCAAGCTAAGTTGCCCATAGTGTTCTGGGATTTGTAGGGTAATGGGTACTCTTCAGAGGATCGGTGTGGACTTGTTGGGGCCAAAGGGCCTGTTTCCACACTGTAGGAATTGTAATTCTATTTTCTGCACAAGAAAATTGTCAGGATTGCAGTAGCTTGCTGGTGCAATGGGGCAGTAGCATACTGATGGGTTGTTTGACTTGTTACCTATGCCGGTGAAGATAAGCAAAGAAGTTTTAAATTCTTCATTTTAATGTCTTGTTATATATTCCACAGTCTCCATTAGGAATTATGTGGGAAGATGATTGCGACGATGATGACTATGACCATGCCCTTCACCTCCTTGGTGTACTTTCCCTCGATTCATTTTTAGAGGATTTGGCACACTTTCAGTATGAACTCTTTGATTCAGATCTATCTGATTTTCTTCAGGATGATTCTGATTCTGATGACGACGATGACTTTGCCATTTAGTCGGTATGGAGTAGTGTTCATGCAAACAGCAGATGGAATATTGATAGTAATTGTTTATCTTATATTTTGGCAGTGCTGTTGCAGGTAGTAGGCTTAAACCATTTAATTAGGTATTTGTAACTAAAGTCTGTTTATGCTGTTCTACAATGCAAGTTCTGAATTTATCTTGCACTCATCACTGACTTTATTAAATGAGCTACTTTACTTGCTGAAGCCTGTACCTGTAAGCCTTTTTAGATAAAGATGTGCATTTTGCAAAGAAAATGCATGACACATGCAATACACCTAAATGATTTGAACAATTCATTGTGGCAGTTTTGATGTTGGATTTCAGAAATTGTGCTGATTTCCATTATCATTGATTTAACATTCACTTGTTCACTTGAATTGGCTTTTATGAATGTTACTGATATTTGATTACAAGTAAACTGTACTGAAGTGATGCTGAGTTATTAAAGTTGAATAATGTAGGTTCAGTAGAGCTGAAATAGAATGTTTTGCTTCCTTCCCACTAATTAGGGTGAATGCATATTTAACATGGGGATCAGTGATTGTTTGACACTTTGTAACTTGATCAATTACTTAATCAGTGGGATGTTTTTAAAATGTCTGTCCTGTGTCCAAATAAAAATGTTTTGTAAATTGTTGTTAAGGTCTTGCATTTTCTTTCAAATCTGCAAGGTGTGTTCTTTGTCAAGTCAGTAAGCATGTGGGATTTGAATAGACAGTGCTAAATAATGAAATTTGTGGATAACGATTGATGACAGTTTCAAATATTACCAACTGTCTGAACTGAGCCAGAATGTTTTGCAACTTGTGGTATTTAGCCCAGAAATTAGAACATTTTCAAATTTCAAAACTATCATCCAAGTCTGCCTGTTTCCACCTGTGTAACATCATCAGAACTCAGTATATTTCCTTAAACTACCATTAGTACTGTCTTTGTACTGGAACCTCAGCTTTGGAACCCTAAACTCTAGTTCCCTTCCCAAATCTTAGACTCTGCTTTTAAACCCTACATCTAACCTTTTTAACAGTACTATCAAGGCATTTTATCATAGGGATGGGAACTCTTTTGCAAGCATCAGCTGCTGGTGGAAGAACAGTTGATAGTGTGGCAGGGTGAGCTGATAGCCAGAGGAATTTCATTCAGTCTTGTTAGATTTTGGAGAAGTGTTGTGGATCAGTCTGTAAGTTTGCTTGCTGAGCTAGTAGATCTGTTCTCCAGTTTTTGTCGTCATGTGAGATAACATCATGATCCTCCGGTAAAGCACTGGTGTACTGTTCTGCTTGCTATTTTTCTGTCTCTTTGTTGTGGTGGGTGATACTATTTCCGATTTCTCTTTGAGAGGTTGGTAAATTGGAATCCAAATCTGTTAATTGAGTTCCAGTTTGAATGCCAGGCTTCTAGGAATTCTTATGCATGTCTTTGTTTAGCCTGTCCCAGGATAGATGTATTGTCCCAGTCTAACTTCCACTAACAAACGAAGATTTGGACTCCATTTATCAACAGCTCAAACGGAACTGGAAATGATATCACCTACCACAACAAACAGACAGAAATAGCAAGCAGGACAGAACACCAATGCTTCTTTGGAGGCTCACGGATGTTACCTAGCAAGGTGACTGAGAACAAACCTGCCAGCCCAATGAGCAAACTTACACCTCATCTTGTGTCACTTGAGAAACTTGGCTGAAGCCCACAAAAAGTACAATAAAATCTAAATATCAAATATTGCTGAAAACACTTTTGTTGAAGGATTACAAGTGCCCAGTCTCTTTTTTTTTTAAAAACCCTGGAAAGGTAAGGAATCTCAAGTTTGAGCAAGAGATGGCTAGCTGTTTTACAAGTAGTTCACTACTAACTTGCTGCTGTCAAGCCTACTACATTCATGGGTAGTGTGGTATATGAATTTGTGCAGGTGTAATACTAGTTATGTTGGAATACTGTGCAAGGAATTGTTTTGACAACTAATTTAGGACTTTTGGTGCATTTTGTATGTAATGCACTGCTTCCACTAATACACACGGCTCTTTGCAGACAGAACATGTGCATTACCGGCACACGTCTCGACTCAACAAAAATGTGATAGCCATTTGTGGGTTCATAGATTGAAAGAATAAAAATATCTTCAAAGTTTGTGAGAAGATTTGTAGCTCGGGTGCTCGTTGCTGTGGTTCTGTTCGCCGAGCTGGAAGTTTTTGTTGCAAATGTTTCGTCCCCTGTCTAGGTGACATCCTCAGTGCTTGGGAGCCTCCTGTGAAGCGCTTCTGTGGTGTTTCCTCCAGCATTTATAGTGGCCTGTGCCTACCGCTTCTGGTTGTCAGTTTCAGCTGTCCGCTTTAGTGGCCGGTATATTGGGTCCAGGTCAGAGTGCCATGCTTCTAGGAATTCCCTGGCTGTTCTTTGTTTCGCTTGCCCTATAATGGTAGTGTTGTCCCAGTCAAATTCATGTTGCTTGTTGTCTGCGTGTGTGGCTACTAGGGATAGTTGGTCGTGTCGTTTCGTGGCTAGTTGGTGTTCGTGGATGCGGATCGTTAGCTGTCTTCCTGTTTGTCCTATATAGTGTTTTGTGCAGTCCTTGCATGGGATTTTGTACACTATGTTAGTTTTGCTCATGCTGGGTATCGGGTCCTTAGTTTTGGTGAGTTGTTGTCTGAGAGTGGCTGTTGGTTCGTGTGCTGTTAAATGTCCTAGTGCTCGCAGTAGTCTGGCTGTCATTTCAGAGACATTCTTGATGTATGGTAGTGTGGCAACTCCTTTGGGTTGCGGCATGTCCTCGTTCTGTTGTCTCTCCCTTAGGCATCTGTTGATGAAATTGCAAGGATATCCGTTTTTTGCGAATACCTTGTATAGGTGTTCCTCTTCCTCTTTTTGTAGTTCTGGTGTGCTGCAGTGTGTTGTGGCCCATTTGAACAGTGTCTTGATGCAACTTCATTTGTGTGTATTGGGGTGGTTGCTTTCATAGTTCAGGACTTGGTCTGTGTGTGTGGCTTTCCTGTGTACCTTAGTGGTGAATTCTCTGTTTGGTGTTCTCTGTACCCTCACGTCTAGGAATGGGAGTTGGTTGTCCTTTTCTTCCTCTCTCGTGAATCGGATTCCTGTGAGTGTGGAGTTGATGATCCGGTGTGTATTCTCTATTTCTGTGTTTTTAACGATTTACAAAGGTGTCATCAACGTATCTGACCCAGAGTTTGGGTTGAATTTGTGGTAAGACTGTTTGTTCTAACCTTCGCAGAAGCAGTAATGCAATGAGTCCCAAGATCGGTGAGCCTATGGGTGTTCCGTTGATTTGTTCGTATATCTGGTTGTTGAATGTGAAGTGTGTTGTGAGGCACAAGTCTAGTAGTTTAAGTATGCCGTCTTTGTTGGTGGGTTCCACATTCTGTTGTCTGTTATGTCTGTTCAGCAGGTTGGCTATTGTTTCTCTGGCTAGGGCTGATCAAGTGTTTCAGTTTCTGCTGTGGGGTGGAGTAGCACAACAACTACTTGCAGATACCAACACCTACCAAAAAAGAGGGAGTTTGACCCCACCCCACAGCTCACCAATAGGTTCCTCTGTGTTGTTTATCCTACAAAAAAATGGACAGATAACCAGGTCGGACCTACAAAGAATGAAACCTAAAAACAACAACACCCCCAGATTCTATGGACTACCTAAAGTGCACAAACCAGACATCCCACTCAGACCCATACTATCACTACCAGTGACACCATCGCACAAACTGGCGAAAGAACTACAGCAGAAACTGAAACACTTGATCAGTGGATCCAGACACACTCTATACAATCAACACAGGAATTCTTGGACATCATCAGAAATACACACACAAGGAAGAAACCATGGTCTCATTCGACGTAACGGCACTGTTCACGTCTATTGACAAAGCCCTAGCCAGAGAAACAACCAGATATACGAACAAATCAACGTAGTGTACAAAATCCCATGCAAGAACTGGACAAAACACTATATAGGACAAACAGGAAGACAGCTAACGATCCGCATCCACGAACATCAAGCCACTATAAATGCCGGAGGAAACACCACAGAAGCGCTTCACAGGAGGCTCCCCAAGCACTGAGGATGTCACCTAGACAGGGGACGAAACGTTTGCAACAAAAACTTCCAGCTCGGCAAACAGAACCACAACAATAAGAATATCTGCCTAGTTTGCCAAGCATTGTTTGGATTTCAGTGAACAAGTATCTGACAATTAACTAATATCTCCTCAATGATGATGCCTGTATCAGTCAGTAGTTTTCTCATTCAGTTTAAATGTTAAAGTTATTTGTATAGTGGTAGTCTTGCAAGTTGGAACTTCTCATTTTGAACATGCAGGCCCACATCACTGAGCAATGCTCACGTTATGTTCTATCAAATTTTAGTTTTATTGCCAGCTGGGCAAAACTTGTCGGGCCTGACTTAAGGATTGTGCCTGCAGTCATTATCAGGCAGGCCACGTCACCTTTATCTCAGAAGTAGATGACCTCTTAATGAAATTTATATAGCAATGGCAGAGAAGTACATTTTAGGTGCCACGGGAAAGTTAGAATGAATGGCCATCAAAAGGTAACTCATCCTATTTACCCTGCACAGTCATGATTGCATATTTCCAGACAAAAAGCTAAACTGTACTATTGAATGGTGAAAACTAATTGGTGTGAATTGAAATAGGAAACTGTATATATTTTTACATTAATGTTAAGTTGCTTTTATTGTGGATTAAATTACTTCCAGTTTCACAAATGATGTAATTACAATTACTCATCTAGATGCCAGAACAGTTCATGTAACAATGTGCTTCAGTGCTGCTTGCATTGACTTCTTCAGAAATGTCTTGTGTAAATCTAGGGCGCAGTACAGCATGTTCTTGTGTACAGATGTTACCTACAAAAAAAATCTATTTTAATTACTTTCCTGAAAACTCTTGATTCTAAGTTTTATCATACCTTAGTTTGTAAGTATATTTTCCAATTGGAGTCACTGAATAATTACAAGTGAGGATGACATATATAAAGTCCCTCAGTTCTGTGAAAAGAAATCCCAGCTATGGCATCAGTTGAAGTACAAAGAATGATTAGTTATAAATTCTTATCAGTTCTGACCCCAGGAGGTGGGGTGGGGAGGAGAGTAGGCTGAGATAGAACTCAGAGGACAAAGATATGACTAATTATTGGGGTGGCTCAGTGGTTAGCACTGCTGCCTCACAGCACTAGGTTAGGTGAATTGTCCATAGTGTTAGGTGCATTAGTCAGGGCGGGTTGCTCTTCGGTCCAACAAGTCCACACCGACCCTCGGAAGGGCCTGTTTCCACACTATAGGGAATCTAATCTAAGTCAGGGAAGTAGAAAGTCACTGTTGTTGACAGGGCCCATTTCTGGTACTTGTACCCTTATCCCTCCTTCCACAACACTGATCAGGTTCCCCTGTTCCTCATCTTGCTCTCCCTCTGTCCCCACTTATTGGCCTGAGATATTTATTATCTGTTTGGGGAAAAAAAAACATTCTGAAGGATACAGTTAACTAAAATAACAGTATATGAAATAATCCAAGAAGCAGAATCATTGTGCTTGGGTTGTTCAGATGGTAGCATTTCCTCATGACTGCAATAAGGTTGGAGTTTTGGTTAATTTGATCACATGTCCTGTGTTGTAATGCCACAAACAACAGAATGGGTCAGATATTGCAAATTACCACTTGCATAATATTCTACTATATACATTTCTAGGTGGATGGACATCGTGCTGCCGCCACCACCCTTACTGCTCTATTTCAATTCCTGACAGGAGAGCAAGGTGGTTTGAGCAAGCCGATGATTGGATTCCTGTTCCTGCAACTCTCCTGAAAAGAGGCCAGCTTGAGCTTTTTCTTAAAAAAAGCTCAGGTGTAATACTTACATAGCTCTGGTACTTTGTAAGTGCAGCCAGCACCACTTTGGCGTATTTCATTGATTTGCTGAAACTTCCTGCATGTTGGCTTAGCTTCTGAACAAATTGCTCAAATTGTTCAGGTGTTACTTCAACCTTTTAAGAAAAACAGAATGAGAACGGTTCAAGTTGAAAATTAGTTCCTGGATAATATCCTCTCAGCCAATATTGTGAAAACAAATGATCTAGTCACGAGAGATTTTGCAGTTGCTGGATTGCTGCATTTGACTAGAAAATAATAATCTATAAAGTAACTTAGATGTCAATGAGAAAATTATAACGTTTCAAACTTTAGCGCTTTAAATGATCAGCCATTTAACAAGGGCAAACATTAGATTTTAAATCTGCACAGTAAGTAGTGCACAAATTCCTGTTGATATTACTTTTTCTCTGGAAATAATATTTCAACTACTTTCCATAGTTCAGCAGTAAAAAGGCAGTCTGTAGGTTGAAGTTGTTAATTCTTATCAAAAAAGAGGTGAACAAAGCATGGAACTAAGTTATATGCAGGACTTGGGAGGTATGCTTGTAATCGCTGCCTAGGACGAGAAGATTGCGTACATGTTACACAAATAGGAATACCTGCATAACAGTAATTCAGAATATTTTATAATTTAATTATCTTGGGGAAAAAGGTGCTCCTTTAGCTAAGATGGTATACACACTGGATCATTTCTAAGTCGATTCTATGTGCTTAGTTACTGAAATGAATGGGAAGTAGTTTTACATTTGGCAGTGATTGTTCTCCTCAGCCTGCTGTTGCTGGTCCAATTCTGTTAGCTGTTATGCTACCTAAGAACGATACAGAGCAAGTTATGAACTTGATGTTCTATTTAGATAACCAGACACCATATTTGTCCCCTTTTTTTTAATATATACAGTTGGTTTGCTATAACATAGTAGTTCCGCTCTCTTACAAACCCATGTTATAACCAATATCCACTTTAGGAAGTGTCCCAAATTTGTCAAGTGTGTTATAGCAAATTTGCATTAAAGAAATGTGTGTTATAGTAGAATGATCTGTAACTTATTTTTCTAATTAACCAGGTGATAGATGTTGTTAACACACCTCTGGAGCAAGTGGGACTTGAACCTGGGTGTCTTGGTTCAGGGGTAGCGATGCTACTACTGCATTGCAAAGGGCTCTGAAGTTGGCCCCAGAAGTGCAAATGAATTCCACATGAACATAATTTAAACAATCTCTTCATGTATGAGATTTACATCTGATACAAATCAGACTAATCTGATATTTTATCATTTTTAATTAACATGTTAAGAGACACCTGTGCAGATGGCACTTGAGCCAAGATATCTTGGTCCAGAGAGTGTGACATTACTCCTGAACAACATGTTGGGAGATACTAACTAGCGTCGTGGTATTCACCTAACTTACTCACCTTTCTCTCAAACAATGTATGTACCACAGAAAGTAACTCTTCACTCCATGTAATGGACAAGATGTGCCTGTGAACATATCACATTAATTAGTAATACATTAAAAGAAAATCTTACTAGATTATGATCTTTCATTGTTACAGTTCAATATTTTCAGTTCTCCAAATTTTTCTGCCCTCATTAAAATTTTGTTTGGTCTGCATTCTTGTACCTGTATCAACACTTATGTGATTTCTTCAACTTTCGTAGTAGGGAGGTGAATTTGTTCTAAGATACCATCTACCACTATGTACAACCTTTGCTGATTGGTTTCCAATGTACATTTGAGTTGTCTGCCAGTTTTAGTTAGGGTTTATTCTCTAAGTTCAACACCACCAGGGTCAGACTTTGGCTAAAATATTAAATAAAACTTAATTTGCCTCGTTGAACTTATGTAAAAGATCGATCTTTGTTTTTTTTTCCCCAAAGTCCTGGCCTAACACTCTTGCTCTGTCCAAAAACAGATTAACTGTTCATTTATCTCAATTATGCTGGAGGAGTTTTACTGTTTGCTTTCAAAACAAGGGACTACACTTTGTTACAGTATGCTTACTTAACCAATTTCATTTTTAACCATAACTAACTAGAAATCAGTGAAAGCTTCGGAGTTCTGACTCAAACACCCAGTTCCCTGCATTTACCCTAACTAACATTTTTGTAAGCATAATGAAGCAGTGCTGAATGTTGAGATTTTCCAAATAGCGTAATTGTCCCAAGTCTACAACCCAGCAGTGCAAAGTAGTCATTCTTAAATTTTGCTTTTAACAATTTGTACAAAAGTTTTTAATCCTCTCAAAATTGACTGCAGATTTTAAAAAAAATCTTTTGCTGAAAATACTGTCCTTGTTTCATGGAGGCATCCATTTTAAATTTACTTTAAAGCAACAATTTTGTTGTTATCTTGAAGAGATTGGAAAAACTTTTGTACAAATTGTTTAAAAACAATTTTAAGAAGAATTGACTACTTTGCATTGTTTGAGAGGAATTTACAAATTATACAAGCAATAAACATTAATTAACAATAGAATAACTACCCAAATATCACTGTTAGATGCTCTGGTTCGAAGCAGTCTTCTACAAGTCTGCAAATCAATTTTACTTGAATACTTCCTGCAAATAATTAAGAAAAATGAAAGTGCAGGCAAAACAGTTTTGTCTAGTTTGGTAAAATTAATGTACAGACCAAAATATTCTAGTTATTGCTATAATGTGAAAAGACAAGCTTACAACTGGGCTCTGAAGCAACAATAGTTTCAGAAAGAGTTAAAGGAAGATTCCACATTGGCTTAAGAAGCATTGTGGTCATTCACTGAAAGGACATTGTGAATACTCTTAGGATGGAATTTAGCTTTGATACAACAATCTGGAGCAATCTAATCCTTGCAGTCAATCTAGAGTAGATTTCATATTTGTAATTACATAACTTAGAGAATGCAACTTTATAATCATCAGATTTTGCAAATTCAAACTAAATCAAATTAGATTTCTTTCGAAAGATGCAGTGTTGTTATTTCATTTTACTTTTTTTTTAAGAGGCCTGTGTTATTATGTTATCACTTAGAGTTTAACATCATCATCCCACATTCCTGCTGCCTGGAGTTGATTCTCTCTGGCATTATTTTTTTTCTGCCCTTGCCCCAGCTCTGCCTCAGTTTGCTGTATTCCCTCAGCCCCTGGGCCTGGCCTTGTCTCCCTCTGTACTTATCTTCGGCTAGCCCCTTCACCCACTGAAACAGGTTCCTTCTCATACCAAGGGAATTTATCTTGCTGGTCAGTGGATGATCTCTGCAGCTTCCTGCATCAAGTAACATTAGCCACTAGATGGAGCCAGATGAATCTAAAATTCTGAGTTGTATAGAAGCTGTATTGTGTTTCTTTCAATATTTGTACAAAGGAACCTTGATTATCCGAATATCCGGCAAGATCGCAAGGTCCTGATGCTTGGCTAAACTATGTTAACTGGCATGCAATTATCCGAAATTCGATTAACCGAATGAAATACTCCCCACCTGTGTCCTTCGGATAATCGAGGTTCCTCTACATTTTATTTTGCGAACCAATCAACTAAGAATGGATAGTTTTATAAATGTATGCAATAGTATTTCAACTTGTAGAAGGTTTCTTTTTCCATGTAAAATAATGCCCAAAGGACATTAATTGACTTCAATATTGATTTGTATTGGAACCTATGATTTACTTTAGTCAATTTTTAGGAATACAGACATAACTTTGAGTACTTGATGTATATGAATAACTTAAGACATAGAATGCATGCTGAACTTGTGCACTATAACAGGATCAAGTTGGTTGAGACCCATGGTCCCTAAACCTTTGCACAAGTATGGGTTTATGTCACTTTGTGTGTCCAGGTCTGTTGTGGACTAAGAGATTTACAACTACAATTTGTTAGTTGGAATTGTTCTAGCAATGTGGCTGCCAGGATTGCAAAAGATGAAATTCTTCATCTAACAGTTCTTTGGTTTCCGTGTTCTGTTTCAGTACCTTGTTGCATAAAGTGAAAAAGCACCGGTTCATACACATAATTTTGCAAACAGCAAGATCATTGCATCACTACTGAAATCACGGATAAACTCTTTTTTTTCCCAATGGGAAAACTTGCAGGTGAATATTGGCTTGATATTCAATTTAAAAAAAACAAGGAAAAAGAGCAAAATGATTTAGTCATTTTAGACAGTGATAGCAGTTACCATCAATGCAAGTCTCACAGTTGTTCAAATCGTCTTACTGTACCTATATCTGGAGTCTGAAGGAGTGGCCCAATCAGAGCAGTGCAGGATGGACGTACATATTTCTTGCAAAATGAAGTGATGGCAGCCATTAGAAAGCGTGAGGCAGGCTCTGTCAGTGAAAGTATCTGTAAATACATATATAAATATGTGGATTATCACTTGCCTTTCATCTATGGAAAGCCATTTGTTTTGGGGACACCATTATACAACTGTTTTCAGTACTTCATACCTTTCTCAACATGTCTGAAGGGGGTTTAAGAGTTAAACAGTTTCAGTTACTTAAGGGTTAAATAGGGATAAAAGTTTAGGTTATAAGAATTGTTGAAAAGCGAACTGAAAGATCAAAGATGCATAGAGACAGAATGGGGAGTTGGAGACAGTTACACGACACAATCAGTAAAGATAAGAAGGCCTTTGTATTTAACCGTACCTACAGTATCACTGAGGCTATAAGGCTGACTCTCATTCACTCAACTGCACAATTATACTAGTACCTGAGTCTCCTGGTGATTTGTCAAGTTGAACCCAAATTGTACCTTTACACAAAACAAACGTTAACATTATATTTGACTATGGGAGGCATCGCAGAAAGCTTTAGCCTAGTTTTCTTGCACAGTCAGCAAGTGTCACTAGATAGCAATGAACATTTCTAATGTTAAATCGATTACAATTAATTAATGGTGAAGTGATAGCAACCTAAAACTCACTTCTGACTGGGGCCAGTGCGACATTGCATGATTTCAAAAGGAAATTGGATGGGCACTTGAGTTTATAGAGGTTCTGTGGATACAGCTGGAAAATGGGACAATCTCTGCTTTCTCTAAAGAGCCAATTTAGATTGGGTGGGCCAAATGGCCTCCTGAACCATGATGAGACAAGTTTAAATCAAACTAGAGAAGCTAACAAACTTCACGGTTCAGTTAAACACTGCTTTTGGTATGTAGGCCAACAGAAAAGCTTTATATCATTTATAGCCACATGCATGTATATAAATATCAATCTTCACTTCCTCTGTACAAACTACCTTATAAAGTTATTAAACCCAGAGACCACACAACACTCAATTCTCTGAATCTTGCCATAAAGCATCATTAACACTTATATACATTGTAGTCATACAGATAGGACAAATCAAATATTTGTAGTAGAAATACTACCAACATGACCTCACCTCTCATCAGAGTGTGTGAAAATAAATTTTCTGCTCAAAACCCTCTAGCTCTGACATTTCCAGTGTAGACGTGGTGAAAACATCTTCAGAAACTACTACTGCCAATGCTCCTCATTCATTCTCTCCAATTCAGGATTTCTTACTAGGAATAACATAGGACCAGCAATACATCTTTCCATATGTGGGTGAGCATGGTCCAATGCTAGACAAATGATTATAACAAATTATAACATTTGCAGTTACTTGTGGCTTAGCAATATTGGGTATCCAGTGTTGCTTATGATGAGAGAGGAGCCCATTCAAATTTCAAAGGCTGAAAAGACTATGCAATTAAGGTGAAAAAGCTGGGGGGAAGAAAATTGCAAATTTCAGTTCCAAATTACAGCACACAGAATGATCATACCCTCATCAGGAAGAGGTTCCGAGCAAGCACAGCCGCATTACTGTAACTGAGATCAGATGACAAGGAGATCAGTTTGATGCAGGTCAGGGGCAGGAGGTGCTCTGGGAGTTCAGACAGCCGCAATAATGAACAGAGTTTCTCCAGCTACAAAAAACGTAATGTGCAACTCAATTTTCAAAAGCCTTATGAACAACATATACAATTTACAAGATCAATGCAGGATGGATATGCAACTATAATACTTTGTTGTGGTTCTGTTCGCCGAGCTGGGAATTTGTGTTGCAGATGTTTCGTCCCCTGTCTAGGTGACATCCTCAGTGCTTGGGAGCCTCCTGTGAAGCGCTTCTGTGATGTTTCCTCCGGAATTTATAGTGATTTGTACCTGCCGCTTCCGGTTGTCAGTCCCAGCTGTCCGCTGTAGTGGCCGGTATATTGGGTCCAGGTCGATGTGCTTATTGATTGAATCTGTGGATGAGTGCCATGCCTCTAGGAATTCCCTGGCTGTTTTCTGTTTGGCTTGTCCTATAATAGTAGTGTTGTCCCAGTCGAACTCATGTTGCTTATAGCGGACAGCTGGAACTGACAACCGGAAGCGGCAGGTAGAAATCACTATAAATGCCGGAGGAAGCATCACAGAAGCGCTTCACAGGAGGCTCCCAAGCACTGAGCAGCTCAGCGAACAGAACCACAACAACGAGCACCCGAGCTACAAATCTTCTCACAGACTTTGAACTATAATACTTTGCCAAATAGATGCTGTAATCTGGAAATTTTGCCCTCTAGACTGTCCAACCAAAGGGTGCATTATCACAATTCTGTGATGTAATGAATCTTTTTAATTTCTTACTTGGAGCTATTAAAAGATAATGTCATACAGTAGTGTTTGGGCCCCATCTCTTGATAACTCTGAAGTGAGTCAAAAGTTGAATGCTATTGCAACAGACCATCCCCAAGAACTTTATATTGAGTGTGTTTATGTAAGATGATTAATTACCACAATACATTACTAGATGGATAACTAAATCCTGATTAATCTCCCCCACTTTAAAAAAACTTTGTCACTTTTCTGAGAAGCCACAGGTGGCCGTAACCTCAGGCTGCTAATTTTGGATCTGGAATGGACGAACTGGGGACAAGCTCAGCTTCCAACTTCTTTTTTCGAGGGCGATCTTGGGACAACACCACATGTATTTAATCAGGGCTGGTGTATACAAGAAGGGCTTTCACTCAGTTCCAGTCTCCAGCATTTTCAAATGAGCAAAGGAGTGCAATGGAAGGGGAAGACATAAATGTTTTGTGGGTTAAGGAAGCAGCACAAAATGATGCTATTTGCTTTATAAAGCTCACCATTGACCTGCTTTCTAACCTCCTGAAGGTTGCCAATACAAATTCCCAGGCAAACTTTACCATAGCTGATAGTTTATTTAATATTTCAAGACTGTGAGCGATGCTGGCAGGGTTAGCACTTGCTGCTAACCCTAATTGCCTGCGATGTGGCGGTTAGCTACCTTCCCACATTGCTTTTTTTTGGTGGGAGTGGGAGGGGGAAGAAGAGTTCCAAGACTTATGCCCAATGACAGTGAAGGAACATTGATATTGTTCCAAGTCAGGGGATGGTCTGTCAATACAAATTGGCAGGGATAGTGTTCAACTTTAGACTCACTTAAGAATTATCAAGAAATGGGGCCAATACACTGTATGATATGACATTACCTTTTAACAGCTCCATGTAAGAAATTAAAAAGCATCATTATATCCCAGAATTGTGATAATGCACCCAATCCTGAGGGGAAATTAGCAATGGCCTTCCAATCTAAGTGCTGCCCTTGTCCTTTTTGGTTCGAAAGGTAATGGGTTGGGAAGCTGCTTTTGAAGGCGGCTTGATAAGTTGCTGCAGTAAATGTTAAATGGTACACACTCCTTGCAATATGCACTCACGGCAGATGGGAAATTTTGTCCTTCATGGTGTTGAGCTTCTGGTGTGTGGTTGGAGCTCTGCTAATCCAGGCAGGTGGAAAGTATTCCATTACACTACTGACGTGTGCGTTGTAGATGGTAGACATGCTTTGAGGAATCACAAGGTGGATTACTCACCAGACAACTCCGGCCTCTGACCAATTCTTGTAGCCACAATATTTATATGGCTAGTCCAATAATAACCTCCATGAAACAAAAGATCAGGGATTCAGCAATGGCAATGTTGTTGAACATCAAGGGGAAATGATAAGATTCTCAATTTTTGAAGGGGGCCATTGCTTGGCATAGGTGTGACATAAAATAATACTTGCTATTTAACAGCCCAAGCCTGGATATTATCTAGGTCTTTCTGCAAGCAGAACAGATGTTCTGCTTCAGTTTCTGAGACGACATGAATAAACAATGTGAAACCACTGGGTTCCTCTTGGTAGTTTCCAACTATCATCATTTCTGATCTTATGATGAGAATGAACTTTATTTATGAAGTTGGTAAAGATGGTTGGAAACTACCCTGAGAAACTCCTGCAGAGTGTCTTGGAGTTGGCCTCCAGCAACCTTTTTGCTAGGTATGGCTCCAATCACTGAAGAGTTTTCCTAGATTCCTACTGACTTCTATTTAAAGGTTTCCTTGATGCAATATTTGATGAAGTGCTGCCTTGATATCAAGGACATTCTGTGGTCACAACCCTTGGAACCTCCCCCAAGGGCATTGTGGATCTATCTATCTATAGGACATGAACTACCATGGTTCAAGAAGACCGCTCACCACTACCTTCTCAAGGGCAACTAAGGATGGGCAATGAATGCTGGCCAGCCAAAAAACAAAATTAACTTATATCTCTGGAATATAGCCCCTTGCTCATGATTGGAGCAAGGGTATAATGTGGTTTGGAGCCTTGGTAGAACTCAAACTGAACAAAGGTAAGATGCCTACTGCTGAGTGGCTGCTCTTGACTGCTGTTAATTATACTGGGAGCCGAAAATATAACCAGCATCAGGGAAGCATAACACGAGTAGGTAGAAGACCTACCCATGAAGGTGCTCCAAACAGAAGGTCTAGGCCAGGGAATTTGGCAGAATGTGTCACCACCTTAACAAAGATCATGTGAAGTTCAGTTAACTGCAAACAGGTTCTTACTTTAAGAGGGGGAAAAAAATCCACTCTGGTCCTACCTGGCTTGGACCACATTCATTAAAGATATTTAGTTCGTCAGATGTTTCCAACTTCTGTAAAGAGAAGAAAAAGACAATAGATTTGATTTCAGAAATAAAACTGCAGCTGGGCTGTAATTAAGATGATCCCAGAATTCAGTGTTCAGGATCAATCACAACAGAACCTTGCCAGATAAAGAAAGCAAATGACAGCAGGGGAGGACAAGGCCCTATCTAGTTCTGAACCTGACTAACAATCTGTTGTAATCTTCAACATTTACCTGTCCACAAACACACCACTTCATGTGATTAAAGTCCCTAAATCACACCATTGATATCATTGACATTATTAGGTTTCTCATGGACCTGATGAGGGAGGTGATGGCCTCGTGATATTATCGCTGGACTGTTAATCCAGAGATAATGTTCTGGGGTCTGGATTCAAATCCCACCACGGCAGATGGTAGAACTTGAATTCAATTTTAAAAATCTGGAATTAAAAGTTTAATGATGACCATGAATTGATAATCAGAAAAACCCATTGGTTCATTAATGTCCTTGACGGAAGGAAACTGCCATCTTTGCTTGGTGTGGCCAATATGTAATATATGTGGTTAACTCTGAACTACCCTCTGGGCAATTAGGGATGGGCAATAAATGCTGCCTAGCCAGCGACATCCTCATACATAAATGAAAAGACGACAGTGGTTTTCTCTCTCAGTTATTAAAATGAGAGAGAATTTGTAGCTATTTTGCCATAATTTGCCTTAAATATTCTTCTCAGTTATTTTGGTCCCTGGCATAAACAGTAGCATTCTCAGCTCACTAATTTGATGTGGTTACATCATTCACCGCTGTTGTTGGATGGCAACAGTTAGGAATAAATTTTGTCCGAATATAAATTATACAAATAATTAAATTAGTAAGGGTTATCTTCCATCAAGTAATAATTTGATAGAGTCATAGATTCATAGAGATGTACAGCATGGAAATAGACCCTTCGGTCCAACCCGTCCATGCCGACCAGATATCCCTAACCAATCTATTCCCATCTGCCAGCACCTGGCCCATTTCCCTCCAAACCCTTCCTATTCATATACCCATCCAAATGCCTCTTAAATGTTGCACTTATACCAGCCTCCACCACTT
>NC_057735.1:37361459-37382592 GCF_004010195.1 Chiloscyllium plagiosum | reverse complement strand
ACCCTGGCAACATCCTTGTAAATCTTTTCTGAACCCTTTCAAGTTTCACATCTTTCCGATAGGACGGAGATCAGGATTGCACGCCATATTCCAACAGTGGCCTGTACAGCCGCAACATGACCTCCCAACTCCTGTACTCAATACTCTGACCAATAAAGGAAAGCATACCAAACGCCTTCTTCACTATTCTATCACCCTGCGACTCCACTTTCAAGGAGCTATGAACCTGAACTCTAAGGTCTCTTTGTTCAGCAGCACTCCCTAGGACCTTACCATTAAGTGTATAAGCCCCGCTAAGATTTGCTTTCCCAAAATGCAGCACCTCGCATTTATCTGAATTAAACTCCATCTGCCACTTCTCAGACCATTAAGTAAAAGCACTGCTGCAAATTTCCAATAAATCAGAAGACTATTGAAAATTTATTTCTACATTTTGAGTATAAACCTCCTCCAGGAGGAATATTGCTTTAAGTAGACATAAAAATTTTTAAAAACACTTACATCTGATTCAGCCCCAAACAGATCCCTCAGGCTGGGTATACAAGCCTTAAAGCAAAAAAGTTTGTATATGAATGACAGGTTTAGAAACTTAAACATGTAACCAAATGGCTTGTTCCAATAAATATTCATCTAATAACCGCCCATGGCTTTAAATGGGCTTTATTTGATTTTACTGTTTCCCAGTCTCTCTTTCCCTCAATATTACTACTCACTTTTTTACATATGATTATGTATCTTACATTTACATAATGGTTTAATGTTTTCAGTTTATGATTATTCAGTTAATCTCCTTTGAGTGCAGTTAATAAATATATTATTTAGCAATGTTAGTTCTAACAAGCTAAGAGTGCTGACAATGCTGCTTCTGGAGGAAAAACGATAGCAGAACATTATCGATTGAATTCAATGCAATAAGGCATCACAGTATTACTAATTTAAGAAGGGTGAAGTATCAATACGGCTATAACTTGTTTATATGGAAGAATCAAAGTTTAATTGTAATTGCAACAATCCAAATCTTTCTCCACACTTAAAACTATCCTTCTGATCACCGATTGTGGAGGTCAATGCTAATTATTTTACTTAGGGTCAGGTTGGGGAAGGTTTATGTTTAATATCAGTGATTGCTTTATATGCTTTGTCACTCTGAAAAGACAAAAGGAAAACCTGGGACAAGATTTACTGGTCTTTGCGAATCGAGACTCCTGCAAACCTGTCAAGGAATTCTGCAAAGAATGCCGAAGAAATTCAGGCCTTACAGGCTCTGTGGAGAGAAAACAGAGTTAACATTTGAATCTAAAGACTCTTCGGAACTGCAGTTTCCTGTTCACAGATGTTGCCAGACCTACTGAGTTTTTCCAATGCTTTCTGCTTCTATTTCACATTTCCAGCATCTACAGTATTCTACTTCTACTGGAGTATCCTACTTTTACTAATTCTGCGACATTTCCACAGGTTACAGTTTTTGACTGTTAAGTTTCAACAGAACAGGTTTTGAGCGAATAACGTGGAGGGTTACTGAGCAGAAGCATCAAGAGAAGTGAGAGGTGACAGTGTATGAGGCAAAGGAGCTGAACATGTGGCTTTGACAACAAAAAGCACCCCAAATTGATTATCATTACATCTAATGTGGTATGTCGAGATTACAGAGAGGTTGACTGGAGACCATTAATAGTAGCGAGTGGATTGCAGCCTGGTGGTTCAGCAGGGTTGAAAGCTTGGAGTTGAGTGGGGTAGGTACAAATAAGCAGCTAGTATGAAATTTGTTTGGGATCAGGCAACTTCAGAGGTGTCAATATATTAAATGCACTTTATAAACACAAACTGTTGTTAAGTAGCAACGCATATTCCGCTTGTAGATAATCTGTAGATAAAGGACCAGTGAACATTTCATCAGTGTCACTATTTCACAACTGTGAATGTAAACATTTTAATATAGAACAAACCTATATATTTATCATGCCTTTTAAAATATGCAAAGTAGTTCAGAGCTTATTAAATATTGAAATCAATAAATTAAAAAATTTGTATTTATAAATCATTCTTCACGTTCTTAGAAATTCTCAATGCATATAAAAGACAATGACAGGAAGAGTCTGAACTTGTTCTTGTTTCTTAAATTACAACGGAAACAGATGAAGATTAGACTGCAAATGGGGAGCAGTTTTAGAAGATGTTTTAGTGGACAGTTAAATGCCACTTATTAACGAGTGGAAATGGCTATCCCATTGGGTTTGGAAGCTACTAAGAATACTGAAAGTGAAGGCAAAACTTAGTGGGAGACAATGATGGGCCATAACTAAATTTTGTCAGGGCTACCCACATCTGTTTTAGAGAGATATGAGGGATTGGCTTTTCCAGATTGAGAAAGAGGGAGTTATTTGGAACAGACCCCAGAAACAGTTATTAGCATGAATGGTCAGCATATGTCTATAAGTTTCTGTTAACCGTTTGATCTGATTTCTGTTGCAGTGCCCCACTAGGGGTGGTCTAATCTGTTAAAATTTGCTATTTTAAGATTAGAAACTACGGCCCTTCCAGACTGCTCCCAAATCTGGTGTAATCATGGCTAATTCTCTACATCGACATCATATTCTCACTTTCTCCCTATACTCCGTGATACCTTCAACATCTAAACTTTTATCTAGCTTTCTTTCATCAATGTGGCTTGGCCTCCACAGCCTTCTGTGACAGATAATTCCACAGGTTCATTACCCTTTGAGTGAAGAGTTTTCCTTATCTCAGTCCTAAATGGCTCACCCCATATCCTAAGACAGTTTTCTGCAATACAGTCTGTTCACTCGTTAGAATGTTTTACATTTCAACCAGATTTCCCCTCTTGTGAATACAGGCCTAATTGAACAAATATTTCCTCATAGGACAGTTGTGCATCCCTGGGACATGAGACAGCTCTGGCAGATAAGGTTAAGAATAATCCAAAGAGATTTTACAAGTATACAGAACAATCTCGGTTATCTGAATTTCAGATTATCCGAACAAGATCTCAAGATCCTAAAGTTTGAGATTGGAAACCGGACTCTGTCACTACTTACAGAAACTCCAACTTCTCTCCTGCTCTGCCTCTGCCATTTATTTTCTTACTTTCCTTTCTACCATTCTTTCCTCACTGCCCTTCTGTCTCATTCTCTCTCTCTCACACACATTGTCTCTGCCCCCTTTCTCTCTGTCTCCTTCTTTCTGTCTTATTCTCTCCCTGTCATACAAAGCAGAAAGTTTCAGGAAGTACATTTACAGACTTACATGCAGCTTTTTTTCCCTTGTACTTTAACTATAATCCAAGGTTTGGGTTTGACTATTTTGGACAATCAGTTCTAGGCCTGAGTACCTCACCCAATGACCTGAATGAGCGCAGCTCTAAGCAGAAACACTGACAGAAACCCAGGCACACATTTGAGAACCCACATAAAACTACAGAAAAGACAACCCCACTTCGTCCCAGAGTGTCTTTCGATTTGATCAAGTTGACTGTTGTAACACATGTTGGCGCTGCTGGCTGAGGGTTTGTTCATGGGGTTCCATTTACACTTCCATTGTTTACGATCAGATCAGTTATCCAAACAATCAGTAATCCGAACAAAATGACTCCCCCATCCATCTCATTTGGATAATCGAGGTCGTTCTGTATTAAGGACGAAAGAGTAACTAGCAGGAGAATACGGCCCTTAAAGAACAACAAGGAACCACCTGAGACAGATGAGATCCTAAAAGAATATTTTCTGTCAGTATTTATTGCGGAAAAAGACATGAAAGCTAGGAAACTTAGGAAAATGAATAGCAATGTCTTGAAAAGAGTCCACATTACAGAAGAGGAAGTGTTGGAGGTCTTAAAACACAAAGGTAGATACATCCCTGGGACCTGGTCAAGTGTATCCCAGGACATTGTGGAAAGCTAGGGAAGAATTTGCAATACCCCTGAGCAACTATATTTGTATCATCGACACCACGGTGACAAGCACTGTGCCACAAGGATTGGTGCTGGGTCCACTGTTGTTTGTCATTTATATAAACAATTTGGATGAGAATATAGCAGGCATGGTTAGTAAGTTTGCAGATGACACTAAAATTGGTGGTACAGTGGACAGTGAAGAAGCTTACAATGGGATCTTGATCAACTGGGACAGTTGGCCAAGGAATGGCAGATCGAGTTTAATTTAGATTAATGCGAGGTGTTGTGTTTGTGAAGACAAACCAAGTTAATGGTAGGGCCCTGTTGTCAAACAAGGATGCAGGTACACAGTTACTTGAAAGTGGCGCCACAGGAAGGCAGGGTGGGGAAGAAGGCATTTGGCACCCTTGCCTTAATC
The DNA here is from genome assembly GCF_004010195.1 of Chiloscyllium plagiosum. NCBI lineage: Eukaryota > Metazoa > Chordata > Chondrichthyes > Orectolobiformes > Hemiscylliidae > Chiloscyllium > Chiloscyllium plagiosum. Next base: position 37,378,267 of record NC_057735.1, on the reverse strand, counting down.
GGTCAGAGCACTGAATACAGGATTTGGGATGTCATTTTACGTCAAAAGAAGACATTGATAAGGCCACATTTGGACTACTGTGTACAATTCTGGTTATGAGACAGTAAGAAGGATGTTATTAAAATGCAATAGGTGCAAAAAAGATTTACAGAGATATTAACGAGACTGGGGGGGGGGGTTGAACTATAAGGAGCAGCTTATCAGGCTGGGACTTTTCCCCTGTAACGCCACCTCTTCTGTAATATGGACTCTTCACTGTTTGTGACCTTATAGAGGTTTATAAAGTCATGAGGGGCATAGATTTAAAAGAGACCCGAGGGGCAGGTTTTTCATCCAGATGGTGGTGCACATATGGAATGAGCTGCCAGAGGAAGTTGACAGTGTGGTGCTGGAAAAGCACAGCAGGTCAGGCTGCACCTGAGCAGGAGAACTGATGTTTCGGGCAAAAGCCCTTCATCAGGAATGAGGCTATGAGCCGAGTGGATGGTGAGATAAATGGGAGGGGTGTAGAGCTGGGAGAAAGGATGCTGCCTGACCTGCTGTGCTTTTCCAGCACCACATTATCGACTCTAATCTCCAGCATCTGTGGTCCTCACTTTTGCCTGCCAGAGGAAGTGGAGAGGCGAGTACAATTACAACATTTAAAAGACATTTGGACAGATACATTGTTAGGAAAGGTAGAGAGGGATATGGGCCAAACGCAGACAAATGGGTCTAGTTCACATTAGGAAACCAGGTCGACTTGGATGATCTGGGCTAAGGAGTCTGTTTCTGTATGACTCGATGACTAATTCTACACAGTGAAGCTTATTTTTGTTTGTTCAAAAATCATGGAAACTTGTGGATTTATACTCTCAGACAAAGTTTGAGAACCCAAAAACTTGTCAAGTTACTGGTCCCCAGACAGTATGTACTATAACTTCTGTAATCTTGTCCAGGAGCCAAACAGTGCAAACAGGAAGGTATTTTTCAGAAGGGGAAATAACATTGTAATGCCCTGCAAGAAGCCTGAAAATTGCTGGGATGGGAGCTGGAGTTGGACCAGGAATCCAGAAGGTACAGGAAAAGTACTGTGAAGGGCAGAAAATGTTGCTGGAGTGAGTGACAGGCTAAACACTGAAACAGTAGGCAGCCTGAGTAAACACTCAGACAGAACCAACAATTTGCCTCACCAAAACGAGGGCCAAGTAAAAGTAAGCTTTAGGCCTGTTCAGGAGAGTGAATATTTTGGGACAAGTCAGAAAAGTAGTTGAGCATCTTCCGAAAGGCAAATCAGGGCAGGACTCACACACTTAATGGTAAGGTCCTGGGGAGTTTTGCTGAACCAAGAGACCTTGGAGTGCAGGTTCATAGTTCCTTGAAAGTGGAATTGCAGATGGACAGGATAGTGAAGGCGCTGTTTGGTATGCTTTCCTTTATTGGTTAGAGTATTGAGTACAGGAGTTGGAGGATATGGTGCAGCTATACAGAACATTGGTCAAGTCACTTTTGGAATACTGCATTCAGTTCTGGTCTCCCTATCACAGGAAGGATATTGTGTAACTTGAAAGAGTTCAGAAAAGATTAGCAAAGATGTTGCCATGATTGGAGGGTTTGAGCTATAGGGAGAGGCTGAATAGGCTGGGGCTGTTTTCCCCAAGGGCATCAGAGGCTGAGGGGTGATCTTCTGGAAGTTTATAAAATCATGAGGAGCATGGATAGGATGAATAGTCAAGGTGTTTGCCCAGGGTATGGGAGTCCAAAACGAGAGAACATAGGTTTAATGTGAAAGGGGAAAGATTTAAAAGGGACCTAACGGGCAGCCTTTTTTGCATGGAGGGTGGTGTGTGTATGGAATGGATTTCCTGATGAAGGGCTTTTGCCCAAAATATCGATTTTCCTGCTCCTTGGATGCTGCCTGAGCTGCTGTGCGTTTCCAGCGCCACTCTAATCTTGACTCTGATCTACAGCATCTGCAGTACCCACTTTCACCTTGCCGTATGGAATGAGCTGCCAGAGGAAGTGGTGGAGGCTGGTACAATCACAACATTTAAAAGGCATCTGGATGGGTATATGAATAGGAAAGGTTTAGAGGAATAGGGGCCAAATGATGGCAAATGGGACTAGGATTTAAGATACCTGGTTGGCATGGACGAGTTGGAGCAAAGGGTTTGTTTCCATGTTGTGCATCCCCTGAATTTATGATTGGAGGAAAACCTCATTCATCAGAACACTAAGTATATCAGGGACTGAAGGCAGAACAAAAATTAAGAAGAGCTTCACGCTGGCTCAGTGGTTAGCATTGCTGCCTCACAGTGCTAGGGACCTGGGCTCGATTCCAGCCTCACGGAGTTTGGATGTTCTCCCCACATTTACATAGGTTTCCTCCCACAATCCAAAAATGTGCAGCTTAGGTGAATTGGCCATGCTAAATTGCCCATAGTGTTCAGGGATGTGTAGGTTATGTGCATTTGTCAGGGGAAATATAGGGTAGAGGAATGGGTCTGGGTTGGTTACTCTGTTCAGAGGTTTGGTGTGGACATGTTGGGCTGAAGGGTCTGTTTCCACGCTGATTCTAAGAAATGGATTTGGAACCCGTCTCTTGTCTTACCCATGGTGGTAACATGGCGCTGTCGATTAGATATAGGACTGAAGAAACTACGGGGAGATCGGGTCTTAGTTAACCATCTCACTCAAAAGACACCTCTGATACTGCAGTATTCCCTCAGTACTGCTGTGAAGTGCAGCCGAAACGTCCTCAACTGCTGCTTGGATGTAAAATATTCTGGTTCAGTTGAGAGTTTTGTCATTGTATCAGCTGATAGCACAAAGCTCAGGAAGTGGATGTATAGGATGGAGCTTTGGGATTACTCCTCCAACCTCTTGATCTCCCTCCCGTGTTGCTCACCTGGCCTTCCTTTCTATTGAGTACATCAAAGTGATAACTTGGGTTCATCCACATATTACAAACCATTTCCAAGCCTATGCATATATGCCTGAAAAAAAAACTTTCCAAAATGCAAATAATCTAAGTTAATTAAAGAAACCAATCTTAAAAGGCATTGGAAGATAACAAGCATATCAAAGGATGATCAAACTCATATTGAACATGTTCTGTCAAACATAGATTTGAATGAAGCTGATCTGTACCTTAACATGTTCTGGCAAATTAAGACTCGTGTGTGTGCTTGGAGGTGATTTCTGTTCCACCTCACTGATATCCAACCGGCTTTGCGCCTGTGGACAGACAACTTGCACACTTTCCAGGGATAAGGTCCCAGGCCTTGTGGTGATATCTTGCTTCTCGTTGCCATTACAGGGCTCCAAACAGGAAATGTCCTCCGACAATTTGATTTTCTTCATTGTATTTCGCTCACCATCATCCAAGTGAAACACATCTTCCATGGAGTTTTTCCGTTTTTTAGGGTTCTGCGTTAACACCAGCTTGTCTGCTGTACCTTCAGAGGATTCATTCTTCCGTTCACTGAAGTACCACCCTAATCTTTTCTCAGAATCTGAGCGCTCTTCAGAAAACCCCACTAATTTTTGACAGAGAGATTTCAATTGCTGCGTTTGTGAAACAGATCCCTCCAAATGTCTTATTCCACCCTCTACATCCTGCTCTAGAATATCAAGTAATTTCTGCGTCCACAGATCAGTATGTGAGTTTTGCCTCAACTGGACAATGAGATGATACAGACAGTCTTTAGGTATAACAGCATTCCCCAGATGAAGAAATGATAGAAGATTTCTTCTGACCATCGCTGGTAAAAGATAAAACAATGGTTTTCTAAAAAAGAACAAACAATAAAACAATGAGTTTGATTTATTGTTGTCACATGTACCGAGATATGTACCATACAAAGGGCATCAGGGTAGCAGAACAGAGTGCAGAATACATTGTTTAGAAGACAGCTGAGAGTTACATTATTGTGACCACAATTTATCTCAAATCCTTCAATTTGTTCACATGATTTATTGCCTGAGCAACACAGTTGAGGACAAAAGTGATCATAAAACATATCCCAATTATTAATACACATCCCAAATAATATTTAATACTCTATTTATATACGATTATACACCAAATATGATAAGCAAAGAAGATGGGGAGACTCGGCAGCTAATATCCTTCCTCAGGACTGCATTAATATTCTCTTTCACCAGCAATGTTATCCTACCTCCTTTTCCTCTTTGTCCTTCCTAAAAACAGATTATCCCTGGATATTCATTCCCCATCCCTCATCACCCCATATGCATGGCTCCAGAGTACCGACTATATCATACCTGTCTATTTTTATTTCTGCAGCTAATTCATCCACTTCATTGTGAACGCTCTACAGCTGAACTCATAAGATCTTAAGGTTTGTCTTTTTAACATTAACTGTTTGAGTCTCGCCCTTGAATTCTCTGCTTATCTTGTTTCTTATTTCCCATTCTTTCTGACGCTTGTACCCTTGTTTCCCTCTCTTCTATCATTCTGTAGCGGTTCCAAACCCCTGCCATTTCAGTTTAAACTCTCCCACCACTAGCAAATACTCCCTCCTGGGACATCAGTTCCACTCCAGAGATGGTGCAACCCATCCAGCTTGTCCTGGTCCCACCTTCACCAGAACTGAAATGCCTAGGAATCTGAAATCCTACCAGTTATACCATATCTCCAGCCACAAGTTAATCTGATACCCTGCTATTTCTACTCTGAGTAGCACGTGGCAGTGATAGCAATCCTGAGATCGCTTTAAGGTCCTACGCATTAACTTGCTTCCCAACTCCATTTGTTTTCCTAATTATTTGCTGTACCTGGATGTTAATGTTTTGCGATTCACGTACCAGAACATCCTGTCCCTCTGCACATCAGAGTTCTCCAATCTTTCTCTATTTAAATAATGTGCTACTTTGCTATTCTTCCTGTGAAAAGGGACAAGCTTGCACTTTCCCACAATTTACTCCAAATCCTAAATTTCTGCCCATTTACTTACTCTATTGCAGAATTCTTAAATCCTGTTCACAACTTAATGCAAATAGAAAATCACAAGGAATAATTTGACAGGAGGGACAGTGTTTCCAAATCAAGGAGTGAGCAAGTGTCACAAGATACATTTATTGGTTTCTTCACCGTTGGGTCAATGGGATAGAGAAAAGTACAGAAAAAGAATAAAGACAAAAATTATGACCCTCAAATCATGAAATTAGGGAATAGCTTGCACATGTGCTACTTTTCACATTGTCACAACATCTCAAAGTACTTAAGGAAAAGGCAATTTCAAACTGTAGTCACTGGCTGAATGCAGAATTCATGGCCACAAAGCAGGTGCGATAAATGTTTTTAGTGGTGCCTGGGTGAAGAATATATATATAAAATATTTATATTTTAAAAGACCCTACTCTTCACTGTCACACAGTCTTTCACAACCATCTGAGGGAATAGATATAGTCTTCATTCAAAGACACACTAAAAAAATCTGTATATTTAACAGTAATGTTGGAAATGTTAAAAAAGCTCACATTTATAAATCCACAACTACCGGACATTACAATGCATTCCCAAAATGCAATCACGGAAACACAGCAACCTTTATATACAGTATACAGCAAATCACAGACAGCAATGTGCCAACAATCACAATCTGTCTCTGGGATGTTGACTGTGGGATAAATATTGTCCAGGACACTGAAGTAAACTTGGGAGTTCTCCCCAAAATAATACCATAGAATTTCTTTTCACACCCACTGGTGAGAGCAGACAGGACCTCAATTAAAGTCCAAAAGACAGCACTACTACCAATGTAGCATACCCTCAATACTGTACTTTCAGACCAAGTTGTTGTACTCAAGTTCTGGAAGAGGACTGGAATCTACAACTTTCTAATGAAAAGTTGAGTGTTATCAGGTGAGCACAGCTGGCATGAGCCTAAATTACATCAATTCTGAACTTTAGTCCAGTGATCTGTGTATAGACTTCAAAGTTTGGAGTAAAATGAATTTGGTGGATTTAGATTTATTACCAATTTAGAGAACATAGCAGAATATCAGAAATGTTCACAATTAAAGGCTCTTACAGATGAAGGTTCTGCTCCTTTCCTTCCAACAGTGGCTCAAGCTGGCACAACGTCTCTGTAAAAGTTTTCCAATGGAGAGGCTGCTTTGATTGGATACGCTGTAGAACATGAAAAGCATTGGTAGCTCCTGATATGCCCATGGTCAGTATGTGAAGTAGAGTTTGGAATGGTTTCTCAAACTGTTCCAGCAGCGCTTTATAGTCCCTCATGCTCCTTGTAAGAAATAGCAATTAAAAGTTAGTGCTGATTTAAAAACGAGCTCCCACTTAAGTTTCTATCTGAAGTAGCACCAGCAATCTCCCACCTCCAGGGTTTATCTTCAGTGCAACCTTCACATTTATCTCACGCCTGTTTGGAACTTTCCTTTCTCTTTGTGCTTTAGTTGGGAATAATACTGTCCTTTCATGGTGCCACGCCCTCCTTTTTGCTGTCTGTTATTGTTGCTGCAGCCTGTCTTGTTATCACAGCTCTCAGTTCCTGTATGTCCCTCCTCCCCATCTAACTCTCACATTCACCTCTTCTTAAATTTCCAAACACATATTTTACCACTGCATTCACACCCACCCCCACCCCCTGGGTATCACTCGACTCCCCCCTGGCCGGGTAGAAACTTCGCTTTCTTCCCCCTTCCTTCCGCGCGGCTGATTCGAACCTTACTATCGTCATTTCCGCTGCGTTTGGCGGGTCCCTACAAAGCTTCCGGTCTGTGACAGCGCCCCTCCACGGTGAAATCGTGTCACTACAAACTGCCGACAGTGCCCTCCCGTGGTGAAACACGTAACTACAAGGTGAGCGCAGCTTCTTCCCACACCCCCCGGGTAACCACGTGGAGCAGGTGTTAGGGACTGGGCTGGACAAAAGTTGAACAGAACACCAGGTTATAATCCAACAGGTTTGATTTTTAATTAGGTCATGTGGAGACGGTACCCCTGCCCCTGCATGGTTTAACAAGGTGCCAGTAGTAAACACCCTCCTCCCCCCAATAATGTAATTATTAACTACAAGGTGAACGTGGTTTAAGAATAAAGGGAACAAAGTTTAAGATTTAGTCTGTTCTCATTTCCAGGTTGAGTTCCATTATGTAGCAATTTTAAAACAAATGTAGTATTTTTAATAGGGAAGGGATGGGTGACAATGTGAACAAAGGTTAGTTTACATAGGTAACTCCCAGAATGGGCAACTTCCCGAGTAAAATCCTTTTGCTGCAAATGATTATCAGCAATATTGAATTTAAGCCCATACAGGCAACAGTGCTTAAAGCAAAAACAATTTTTTCTCCAAATGAACTTTCTCTTCAACCTCCAACTCCTGACCTATAAAAAGGCAGTAGTTGATGTGTATGGTACAGCTTCAAATAGACTTTTAATGAAGTTGCGTCCTTCTTCTCAGGATAGTAGGACAAATTTCAAACTTTTATTTGGGTCAGACAAGAGGTTGAAACATCAAAAGAAAACCTGAATTTTGATTCACAAAACTCAATGGAAAGGTTCGAGAGGGTTAAACTGAGGCAGGATGATGACTGAGTGGCTGACAAGCACTTTCGAAAGGCCACATGCCTCATTACCCTTTCAAGCTTGAACTCCAATATCGATAATTCAATTTCTCCAAATCTTGCAACATGGGACTGACTACCAACAGATTTAGGTTGCCCTCCAGGATTTTCTCCATATTTCATGTGACTTCTTATCATGCACTCCTGTGAAGAGCCTTGGAATAGGTTTAATGTTAAAAAGGTGGTATATAAATTCACTCAAGGTTTGTGCTGCATGTTTACTTGTTGCACTTCTACAACCTGCCTCAAATAAATGCAAAACAGCTTGTGATTTTTAAGAGCTTTTGAGCAAACTTATTGAAATTCAGTATGAACAATATAACTCCAAAACTGAAGGTCTAAGACATCACAATACACAAAATTATTCACCAAAAGGATTTTATTTGTATTCTGTGCCATACATCACTCTCAAAAACAGTGATCTTCCAAATTTACTAACAGAATATTCAGGACAAATCCAAAAATGTATCATTCAATTATACTTCAACTAATGATTGAAGCAGCTGATTTGTTTGTTTTGCACAGAATTGGATAGATCTTGATGCAGTGTTGCTAAAAGCCATTTGGGGTACTATTTTCTTCTTAGCTGAGCAATTTCCAATGTGGCACTGTCTCTCCAACAGAACAAATGAAGTTCCCAGATCCCTGAAAATCAAACTCAGTTGAGAGTTGCATGTATTTTAAATAAGCAAACGTTACAGCTACTATAAGTTAGATCAAAACAAAACCTGCAGCAATGCAGGCTTTGACAGTGAACATCTTGAAGAACTTCTCAACAAAAAAAACTTAAATTACTTAAGGCACAGATACTTCAGGTAAAGTTATAATTGATCACTGGGAAACATTGACTAGATAAAATCAGATAGACAAGGCTATTTATCATTTGGACAGGCACACTAAAATGAGGACAATATATTCTGTGAAGCCTTAATAGAAAGATTCAAATCAGACCATTACTGCTATTGAACTATATCCAGCTAGCTTTGCAATAACTGAAGATCCTATTACCAGTGTTTGATATTTGCATTCTTATTTAACTTGATGAGCTTGCAACTTATCGTAAGTCCAAAAATGTGTCTGAACATTCAGCTTCAAATTAGAACCCTCCTGAAATGCTTGTGAGATTCTTTACAAAACATCATCCTGAGTGTTTCGACCAGCCTGATTTTACTTAAAAAAAAGTACCAGAGGAAATTTTCAGTCCTTTAAATCTTGGGGCAACACAGCAGTGAGTATGCTCATCTATTATTACACCATCCAGTCCCATAGATTTTTAATTCAGATGATAAATTGCGAAAAAGGTAAAAGATTAATTTGTTGCATATCCTGAATGCTGCATCACTTGGTCACCAACAGGTGCATCAGAGAATCACTAATTTACATGCATTTTCAGTGTTAGTACAATACATGAAGTGCAAATAAAAAAAATTAAAAATATAAAGGTGGTAGAATTCAAAAGTACAACAAATCCACCTGCATGTGACCACAGTCTCTCTTGATTGCTTTACATATTTTTATAAATTTCATGGAGCAAACTGACATCTTTAAACGGTTTCCATTAGTAAAAGAAGTGAATCCATATATTTGGTTCCAGGTGCACTGAACATGAAGCTCTGAATTTTAAACTTTCTAGACAGATTAAATGACTGTACAGCACTGTATACATTGTACATGTTGTTTGTACAGATTCAAACACATACTTGATATAGAGAATGACAGTATTAAATGCAACATGCATACAAACCAGTTTATGTCTCTTAATACCAGTAATAAGGCAAACACCATTGTTTTGAGTGCAAATATTTCCACTTAGTTTGCAAATCATATCCCCAAAGCTAAATATAGGAACCTCAACACTTAATAAACAAAACGCATTCCTTGCGAATATCCGAGCTTGTCCAAGTTGGGGTTGCATGCAAATTGAATCATGGGTGGTGGACCACACATGAGGATCAAGACATCATCACCAGGTGGAGGCAGGTGTTCCTTCATCATTTCGGCATTCAAAAAGCCTTCACTGTAATCCCAGCCTAGAACAAAAGTTATTTGCATTAAACAACAGATCTTTTTGGATAGCTATTACATAGCTTTTATTGATGTCAGGTCAATGCCAAGAATACCCATTTGAAGCTGACATTTACCTTGTCAGGATATTGTTAGAGAAAATGTAAGGTCAAGTGGATTTAGACATTAAATCATCTCAAGGCAATTAGGGATCGGCTGGGCTGCTCTGTGATGTGTATATCCCATGAATGGGAAATGAAAACAATCAGGCTCCCAGAGAGATGTTAAATAAAAATAACTATACAAAGAAAAACGACAAATGAAATTTTGAAACTGACCCAATTTAATTTTTGTTGCACTGGCTAACACTTCTGATCATTGTGGAGGAAATCTGTAATTAGATGTTTTGAAAAAGGATCACTGGAGTCAAAATGTTAACACTTTATCTCCACAAATGCTGCCAGACTTGGGAGTTTCTGCAGGGATTCCTGTTTTTGTTTGTAATTAATCCTTCCAAAAAGATGATTTTAGAGCAAATACTTATCCTTCAGAATAATCTCCATTATAACCAGAATTGTTAATGTATTAACTCAGCCTCTCAAAGACCATTCAGCCCACTGAGTCTGTGAAGGCATTCTATTCCATTTATTCAATTTTCTTAATATTTTTGCTTTGAATTGCTGTGAACAACTTTGCAGGGTATCCCGTATTCTAATGGGTCACTCTGCACAAACATTTATTGGTAATCAACCTCTGCTTTTAATACTAGTCCTCATTTCCCACACATCAGTTCTTCTGTAAATCACAATGCTGCTTAGATCCATGTTTTCAAATTAGTTAACCTCAGTCAGAGCACTTCAGCTAGTCTCACTGCTCCTTGGGTTTGGAAGAAAAAAAAGTGACAGATGCTGGAAAGTATACATTTGGTGTAGCAAAGGGAAATTAACCCTAAATCTACACTGAATCAAAGAACTACCCATTTAGCTTGCTCTTTCTTTTTTTTTTAAGGAATCTATTTTAACTATACTTCACCCTTCTCCTTCCCTACTATAAACTAAAAACATGTATTTTGTACTTTCAATCACCAGTGTTGGAGCACAGAACAACCACAGGGAAATGCTTTTGGCAAATTGGCGACAAAAATCTTCAGAACTGTCTGTCAAGGACAATCTCAAAGGTTCATATGATTGGCTCCCAAATGTATACATTTACATAGCTGTAAAGAACAATGAACTAAACAATATTACGGCTCCAATTCTATTTATGGTGAAATTAAGAATACAGAATTGAACATTAATTAAAAAGCCCTCCATTAATCAATATTAAAAAGAATTCATTGCAAAATTGCTTTATTTACTCTACTAAAATAAAGTTTACAATCTACCTTCTGGAGCCTTATCTACCGTATACCACAACCTAAAGCGGTCAGAATACTGAGCTTGAATTTCCTCCAGGTCATCACGAAGCAGAATGTCCTTTTCAGTCTGAGGCAAAAGAAAAATTGACAAAACATTTTGGTGAATCCACAATCCATACAATTTTCTGGGACTTTGAATAAAAACATGTGACCGGACTGTCAGTCCCCACAGCTGGAGTTCATCCAATACAAAAAAGGAGAAGCAAAGCAGGTAGAGAAAGAAATGTGATCATCCTGGCTGCATTCCCATCCCCACAATTTAAGGCTTGCTTTTTCATTGAGCTTCCAAGAGTTCACCCAGAAACCTTCCTTAGGGTCAACGGATCCGAAACATTAACTCTGATTTGTCTCCACAGATGCTGCCAGACCTGCTGAGCTTTTCCAGCAACTTGTTTCTGATTTTACAGCATCCGTAGTTCTTTAAGTTTTTTTTAAGAAAGAGCAGTACAATATAGGAACTGGCCCTTCAGCCCATCAAGCTTGTGCCCGACACAGTTTTGGTTGCCATACTATAGGAAGGATGTGGAGGCACTGGAACGGGTGCAGAGGAGGTTTACCAGGATGTTGCCTGGTATGGTAGAAAGATCGTATGAGGAAAGGTTGAGGCACTTGGGGTTGTTTTCATTATAGAAAAGAAGGTTTAGGGGTGACTTGATAGAGGTGTATAAGATGATTAGGGGTTTAGATAGGGTCGACAGTGAGAATCTTTTTCCATGTATGGAGTCAGCTATTACGAGGGGGCATAGCTTTAAATTAAGGGGTGGTAGGTATAGGACAGATGTTAGGGGTAGGTTCTTTACTCAGCGAGTCGTGAGTTCATGGAATGCCCTGCCAGTAGCAGTGGTGGACTCTCCCTCTTTATGGGCATTTAAGCGGGCATTGGGTAGGCATGTGGAGGATAGTGGGCTAGTGTAGGTTAGGTGGGCTTGGATCGGCGCAACATCGAGGGCCAAAGGGCCTGTACTGCGCTGTATTCTTCTATAACCATTTGCCTCTGTATCTCTATAATTCCTGCCTATTCATGCATCTGTCATGATACATTTAAATACTGTTTTTATTATCCCCTTTGGCAGTGTATTCCAGGCATGTACCACCCTCTTTTAAACAAAAACATTTGCCTCTCATCTCCTTTAGATTTTCTCTTTAACCTATGTCTCCTAGTGGTCGATGTATCTAGCCTGGAAAATATAACAATCATGATTTTTAAAACTTCTATCAGGTCACCCTATATCCTTCAACGGAGTTTATCCAATCTCTCCTCATAGCTAATACCCTCCATTTCTACACCCTCTACATCCTTCTGGTAGCATGGCAACCAGAGCTGCATGCAAAATTCCAACTAAAAAGCCTAACTAAAGGTTCTATACAACTGCAACATGACTTGTCAATTTTTACATTCTATGCCCTGACCAATGAAGGAAAGCATACAGTACACCTTTTTGACCACCATATCCACTTGTTGCCACTCTCCAGGAACTGTCAACATCCAGATCCCTCTACGTTAATGCTTCCAAGGGTTCTGTCATTTACTGTATACTTTCCTTCTGCATTCGATCTTCCTTACATCCTTATATTTGGCTGGATTAAACTCCATCTGCTGTTTCTCTGTCAAAGACTCTTGCTGTTTCCTCTGGCAATCCTCCTCCCTATCCACAGCTCCCTAATCTTTTTGTGTTGTCTGCAAACTTACTCAGACCATTTACCTTCCCCTCCCAAATATATGTATGCAAATAAATAGAGTCCCAGATTGGTTGTAGATCTCCAGTCAGAAAACACCCTTTCACCGCTACTGTCTTTTATAAGTAGCCCGTTCTGTATCAATCTTACCAGTTCACCGTGGGTCCTATGTGCCTTCACCTTCTGTATCAGCCTCCCATGAGGAACCTTGTTAAAGGCCTTGCTAAAGTCCATGCAGACAACTTGCCCCCAAACCATCTTTGCCACTTAAAAAATCTCAATCAAGTTTGAGAGATATAGCCATGCTGCCTAACAGCTAATAATTCCATATTTTTCCAAATGTAAATAAATCCTGTCCCTAAGAATTTTTTCCAATCACTTCACTACAAGCTGGTGAGCCTTGGGTCAATTTCTTTCTAAAGCAAAGGAACAACATTGGCAATTCTCCAATCCTGTGACCTCGCCTAAAGTGAATACAAAGATTTCATACAAGGTCCCAGCAAACTCATCCCTCACCTTCCTCAGTATTTGGGGATAGATCCCATCAGCTCATGCAAACTGGTTTACCTTAACGCTTTTTAAAAACACCCAACACCACCTCCTTTATCATATTGACATGCCCTAGAATATCAACACCTCTCTCTAGATTCACCATCCCACTAGGTCCTCGTATTTTTAAAATAAAGTATTCATTAAGGACCTCACCTACTTCCCCTGGCTCCACACAAATTTCCTCTGTTTGAGTGCCCTTTCCCTTGATACGTTCTTGTTCTTTATGTGTATAAAATGCCCAGGATTTCCCTTAAACCATTTGCCAAGGATATTTCATGGCCTCTTCTAGTCCTGACTCCATGTTTAGTTATTTCCTATTTGTATTTGAGGACTCAGTCTTCAGTTTCCAAATGCTATGTTTACCTCTTTCCTTTTTGATTAAGGTCACAATTTCTCCTTTCATCGAAGGTTCCCAAATCTTCCCTTATCCTTCATTTTCACAGGAAACGGGCAGCACGGTGGCACAGTGGTTAGCACTGCTGCCTCACAGCGCCAGAGATCCGGGTTCAATTCCCGTCTCAGGCGACTGACTGTGTGGAGTTTGCACGTTCTCCCCGTGCTAAATTGCCCGTAGTGTTAGGTAAGGGGTAAATGTAGGGGTATGGGTGGGTTGCGCTTCGGCGGGTCGGTGTGGACTTGTTGGGCCGAAGGGCCTGTTTCCACACTGTAATGTAATGTAATCTAATCTAATCTAAAACTGTTTGTACTGAACTAAAGTCAACTGGCCTTCAAAACAAGTTGCCACATGAAAGGATGTGGATTTACCCTCAAACTGCTGTCCTCAATCTACATTCCCCAGTTTATGCCTAATATTGTTTTGGTTAGTCTTCATCCAATTTACTACTTTTAGTACAATTCAGTAGAAAGCGACCAAGTTGTAATGGCTAGATTTTCTTTTATTGTGGCTAGTCTAAACAAAGGAGAAATATTCCACTTTATGCATGGAAATATGGCAATTTTTTTCCACTAAAACCAGGCCCACTAGAATCCTAAGTACCAATGACTGCAAAATTTTCCAACTGTTCATAGGCAGTACGTCATACTACCTTTAAGACAGTGTAATTCAAATTTTATAAAAGACTTTGTATGAAGATCAGCTATCTCTCACCTGAGTCAGAAAGCTAGGAGTTCAACCCTTATTCCAGGCTGGCTTGATAGCTGTATTGAAGGTGCCGTGAAACTGAGACAAAGTCCTGCCTGCCCACCTGCTCTCTTGGATGCATGTAAAATACCTAAAGCGCATGTGCAAGTGTTGACTGAACTCAAAAGATCCTGAGAGGTCTGGACAGAGCAGATGATAAAAGGATATTTCTTTTTATGGGATAACCATGGACTAAAGGAGATCACTGTTTAAAAGTAAGAGTTGCCCATTTAAAACAAAGATAAGAAATCGTCTACTCAGTTGTGTCTTTGGTGGAAGCAGAGTCTTTGAATATTAAGGCAGAGGTAGATACGTTTTTGAAAAAGGGGGTGAAAGTGCCCTGTTGGATAAAATTGCATCTATTTCAATGCAAGACAGCTGACAGGTAAGGCTGATGAACTCAGGGCATGGATAGGTACATGAGACTGGGATTATTATAGCCCCATTACAGAAACATGGCTAAAGGAGGGACAGGACTGGCAGCTTAAAGTGCCAGGGTACAGGTGCTTTACGTGGATAGAGGTTGTGGAGAGAGAGGCAAGTTGCTTGTGTTTAAAGGTGAGTATCACAGCAGTAATCAGATGAAATAATTAAAGGATCACCCAGTGAGGCTTCACAGGTGGAGCTAAATGAGATGGGGATGGGGAGGTTCTTGGGGTTGGCTATAAGCCCCCAAACAGTCAACAGAAATATGGAGACTGGGCAGACTTGTAGGAACAATAGGATTATCGTAGTAGGGAATTTTAATTTTCCTAACAGACTGGAACTTCCATAGTGTTAAGGGCTTAGATAGGATGGAATTTGTTAAGTGCCTTCAGGAAAGTTTCCTTAAGCAGCCTATAGAGGGAAGGGGCAAAACTCCACCTACGTTTGGGAAATAAGGTAGGACTGGTGACTGAGGCAACAGTAGGGGAGCACTTTGGAACCACTGACCATTGTTCTATTCATTTTAAAATAGTTGTGGAGAGGGACAAAACTGGTCCACAGTTTCAGGTTCTAAATTGGGGCAAGGCAAATTCTGATGCAATTAGACAGGAGCTTGCAGGAGTTGATTGGAGTAGTTTGTTTGCAGGCAATGGGACCTCCAGCAAGTAGGAAGCTTTTACAAGTGAGATAGCTAAAATTCAAGGTCTGTACATTCCTGTTGGGATGAAGGGCAAGGTTGGCAGGAATAGGGAACCCCACATGACAAACCATATTGAGGCTAGAAAAACTAAAAGGAGGCATGGCTCAACTACAGGCAGCTGGGATCAAGGGAATCCCTGGAGGTATATAGGGAATACAGGAGTTTACTGAAGGAGGAAATCAGGAGGGCGAAAAGGGAGCACGAGATAGCCTTGGCTGAGAAGATTAAGGTAAATCCAAAGAGGTCCTCTAAGTATATTAAAGGAAAAAGAACTAGAGAGTATAGGACCCCTCAAGTAGACCTATCTAAAACTGCAGGAGATGAGGGAGGTACACAATGAATATTTCTTTGTGTTTACCATGGAGAAAGACAAGACGACTTGTGGAAGTTAATGTTCATTATCTTGGGAACAGTCCATATCACAGAGGTGGTATAGGACATATTAGTGTACACAAAGGTGGATACATCTCCTGGTCTGAACCAGATACACCCAAGTGAGTTTTTTGAAGATTCGTGGCTCAGGTTGAGATTCTGGTCTTCACAAAGCTGGAAGGTTTGTTTTCAGATGTTTCATCACCATACTTCAGTAACATCTTCAGTGACCCCTTGGCATCATAGTAGCCCACAAACCCACCAACACACTAAAACAGCAGCTAATGAACTTTAAAGCCCCTATACAGACAACAAGCAGAACTAATGTTATTTACAAAATACCTCACAACAACTGTAACAAACAGGCAGAAAACTAGCCACTAGGATACATGAACATCAACTAGCCACAAAACGACATGACCCACTCTCACTAGTATTCTTACACATGGATGAGGAAGGACACCACTTTGACTAGGACAACACATCCATTCTAGGACAAGCCGAACAGACACGCACAAGAATTCCTAGAAGCATGGCATTCCAACCGGAACTCTCAACAAACACTGACTTGGATCCCATTTACCACCCCCTGAGAAAAAGAACAGGAAATGACATTACCAGAGAAAATTATGTCACCACAGGAAATGACATCACCAACCCTAGGAAACTCAAACATAAATAGAAAGCAGGCTACACCACCAGTGCTTCATTCAGAGGCTCACTGAAGATGTTACCTAGTATCGTGACAAAACGTCTGAAAACGAACCTTTCAGCCCAGTAGGCGGCACGGTGGCAGTGGGCGGCACGGTGGCACAGTGGTTAGCACTGCTGCCTCACAGCGCCTGAGACCTGGGTTCAATTCCCGCCTCAGGCGACTGACTGTGTGGAGTTTGCACGTTCTCCCCGTGTCTGCGTGGGTTTCCTCCGGG